>NW_026561842.1:0-41822 GCF_028858705.1 Grus americana | reverse complement strand
GGGGCAATGGGGGTGCTGAGCGTGCCGGTTTGCCAGGCAGGAGCCCTGGCTGCTGGTTTTCGGTCCAGCTCTCAGGGCTGCCGGGGCGGCTGGCAATGCTGCTCCGGCTGGTGCGGCTGTCTGGGCGCGAGGGGCGGCCACCGGCTTCCAGCCAGTCTCCGGAACCTGCCATGGCGCGCCTGTGGAGAGAGGAGGCTGCTGCGGCCCTGAACTCCAGTCAGAGCAAGATCCTGAGAAGGCCGCCCAGGAATTAAGTTGAAGCATCCGACAGCAGCAGCAGAAGCCTCGGCAGAGTTTTTTCGCCAACCACTAATTCGCCGCTCCGCAGCAGCCTGGCGAGAAAAGCTTCGTGGCTATGAGCAGCCACCTAAGCAAGCAGCGTGTGTGTGTGTGTGTGTGCGCGCGCGTGTGTGGAGAACTAAATCAACGACTCACTCTTTTTTCTTCTGCCGCCGCCAATGGATCACGATGCAGCAGACCACTATGATAACTGGCACGGAAATCACGCCTGCTGCTGTGCCTATCATACAGCGCCTTCGCACATCTTGGGGGCATAAAACAGCTGCGGTCCTCTGGGGACGGTCAGCACTTGCGATTCTCTTTCCGACCGCATCTGGAGGAGCAATTCAGGATGTTAGTCCGTCCTGTGCACCACTGGTGAGCTTGCAGCACTTCTCTTTGATATGGCCAGCTTTCGGGACATGTCTCCCACTTAGGGACCCCAGCAAGACTGCTCAGTACCTGAGTCCGCTTGGAAAAAATCATATCTGCTGGCCTGGTGGTCTTCTCCGGACTCTGACAGCACTGCCAAAAAGCAGAGACGACAGGTAAAGCCTGAGGTGCTGACGTGACGTGCAAGAGCGGGTGCTGGGGGAAGAGCCTGCTGAGACACAGCCATCCTGAGGGCTGACACCGGCTGACCGCGGGACAGCAAGTACCTGGCGTGCCGGCGCCTTGCGTTGCCTGCGCTTCGTCGGGAGGGACTGGCAGGGAGCCGCTGCTTCCGTCTGGAAACAAGAGCTTCTTCACAGCCTCTCGGTCCGTCTCTTGAGAAAGCAAGCAGGACAGCTGGATTAGATGGAACTGTTCCCCATCAGGGAGATGGCAGCATCAGGAGGCAAGACTTCTCAAGACACCAGTAAGGTTTAGCAACAAGGCCTGGGCTTTTGGGGCTGCACCTGGTCACTACTCCAAACCATAGTCACACCTGACCTGCCGGCAGACCAGGAAATGGCGTGTGATCTTCTGGCTTGCCTGGCACATAGTGCGCTTTGGGCGAACGGCAAGGGGATGATGCTAAACGCCTTCCTCCTTCAAAGAGGACGGGAAGAAGCTGCAGCCAGGCCAGCCGGGGAAACAGCCCTTCTGAGAAGGGCCCTCACGCCCTTCCCTGTGAGCACCAGCAACAGTCACATTCGTCCCATCCCAGCTCTCGATCTGCAGACAGGAAATCGAGCGCAGCCCAAAAAGCCTGCTGAATCAGCGCAGGCCACAGCGTCTCCAGACGTGTATCTAAAACCTCCGGCTGCCGAGTCTCACAGCTAAGGCACAGTGAAAAATACCCACCGTGTCGTCTCTCCAGTTCGTCCAGCATTTTCCTCAGGAGTGGAGATGGCTCCGGGCGCTTTTTTCCTCCCTCAGCTTGGTGGTACTGCGCTCTTGGAGGACCTTCACAGAAAGTATTTGGTTCAATTTCACAGGACTAAATTATGGAAAACCAGTGCTTAGCCTGTGAGGTCAGCAGAGACAGACTGACTCACCCCTGCGGTGCCAACCGGCCTGTGGCACAGCATCCAGCTGAGGAGCCGGAAAAGCCCTTCCCACGGGCACATCTGTAACTGAACAGGCAGAGAAGCTTCCGTCATGGATTGCCAGCTGCATCGGCAGACCCGAACGGCGGAAGCGGTGAGGGGATCACGCGAGGAGAGGGCACACGCATGCAGGGCGTGGGTGGGAGCCAGAAGAAGGTCCAGCTTGGCAAAGCTGCAGAGGGGCCTGGTGGCCTCTTGGCTGGCTCCTGGCAGCTCTCCCAACACTCTTGCCAGGCCATCTGCAACACCCTTGAGGAGCGGATGGACCAACATGCGGCCCCTGGGGGCTTGCTTTCTGGGAGAGCTCTCTCGCACACAGCGGAAACCCTCGTTAAAGCACTGGAGGAAACAAACCAGCACCACACGTCTCGGGGAGAGGAGCCCGCCGGCCTGTGAAAGGCTGCACCAGCGCCGCCTGCTTACCTGCTCCCTGTGCTCGCCACGGAGCAGCCCAGGCAGCCCTGGCATGCAGGGCCACCAGGAGGAGGAAGACGAGGAGAAGGCGGTGGGTGGGGGCCATGCTCCCCCACACTCGCACAGTAACGCTGCTGCTGCTGCTGCTGCTGCTGCTGCTGCAGTAGTCGGGGCCAGAGGCTGAGCACTCAGTTTATATGGCTGAAGCGGCGCTGCTGGGCTCTGTGACCTCACAGCCCCAGTGACCTCATGGCTGGGCCAAGGCTGCGTGGGGAGGGCTCTCAGGGTGCTGGCGGAGAGCTGCTGGAGCACAGCTGGGGGAGCTGTCCTTGTGGGGAGGGGAGCACGTCCCGCTGGGCAGCTCCGTCCAAGGGCTGGGACACAGTCCCACCGGGCTGAGCCCACAGCTCTGCCGTTTTCCGGGCGCTGTCACCGGGGTACGAGGAGCTCGCAGGCCCCAGAACAACAGGGAACCGCAGACGAGGGATTTCGGGCCCAGCGAGAAGCAGCAGCCCGGCCACTCGAGACCGAAGGAACTCTCCCTTATTGCAGCTGCCTTGGCGTGACGCGTCCGGCCTCAGCCTGTCCGTGCACGAGTTAGCGCGCAGTCAGCGACCTGAGAGTCACTTTCCTTGGCAGTTAATGAAAAAACAAGGGACTGGCTGGGGCTGGGAGGGACAGAGGCCTGGCGCATTCCCTTGGTTCCGCATGATTCTTCTGTTTGAGCAGGCTGAATAAATCCAAGGTGTACGCCGGGACGTATTGCTCTCGGGAGAATTACTGACCTCCTTGGGTGCTGTTACCAGCAGCTCATGAGGCTAAAGGGCGAGTCATTTTGAAGATTGTCCATTCCATCACATCCCTTTTCAGCTCCTTTGTGCAATTCCCTTGTTATTAATCCAAAAACATTTGCCCTGCTCCCAGATGGCTGTGAAGGAGGAAGGGGAAGGCTTGCGGGGCCAGGGATGCGAGCAAGGGGCTGCTGGCTGCCTGAGCAATGGAGAGCAGTGAGCTACGCCCAGCCGCTCACCTGGCCGAGCCCACGAATCCTGCAGCAAGCACGTGGGATCAATGCGGGGTCTGGGGGCACGCTCCCCATCTACCGCCCTGACCAGTCTTCCAGGAGCAACCTGCAACCAAACCCGCTCAAAATGAGCGCTTTTCTTCCTCATCCTCCCCCTTCCCTGGGGTCTCTTCCCGCCTCCATTCTTCTGGCCTCGCAGTGGGGCTGGAAGCGCCTGCGGAGGCAAAGCAGAGCGCAACGCTCCCCAGGAAGCACAGGGAGAGCCCGAGAGACCATTCCCTGCTCCAGCTGATCCTCCCTCGATAGGGCCCCTTTCCTGAGCACACAGGCATCGCAAAGGATGTCAGTATTCAATCCTCACCTTTTGGGGAGGACTTTTGTGGCAGGGCCGGTCTTCTCTTTGAGAGACAACTACCGGAGCTGACTTCTGCTGCTGGCAGGGCCTTGGCCCCAGAATGCAAGCGGACACCATCTTCTGGGGTCTTTAAAGAATAAAGCCCAGCTTTGCAAAGCTACTGGGGACAAAGCACAGCTCTCCCTCAACACCTCAGCTGTGTCCTAACACATTCATCTCTTGAGATCATCTCCGGTCACTGAATTATTTACCAGGCTCGATCACCTGCAACGTGGAGGGGATGAAGGGACATTTGACTTGAAAGCTGTTTCTGAAAATCAAGGCTCTGCTAGCAGTAGCCACCTAGAGAGCCCAAAGGTGATTTACTACAAGCTGGAATTATTGGAGAAGGCTGCTCCAATCCATTCACCTGAAAACACGTGCTTTGGATCAGACGCTACAACCTCCATGGGGTAAGCAAAGCCCATGAGTGCAAGCTCTATCTCCCTCTTCTGTTGACACCTGAAGAACGGTGAGCCAACACAGTATCGCCTTCACTCCCGCCCGAGGTCAAAATTCAGTACTACCTCTCATTCCCAAAGCTCGCAACTCTTCACTCCAATGAGGCCGGCAGGATTGCTCCCATCACGCCGTGGGGCCTGGCTGCCTGTCCAGCAGGCAGCGAGCGCTAAAAGCCCGCCGGTTACCATCTGGGAGTGCAAGCCTTTCTCGAGCTACAGATGTGGCTCAGGCTCTCGTGAAACTGCTCCATCCTGGCACCTTCAAAACAGCTTGCTGAGGACGCAGAGCACATTGTCTTCTCCTACTACCTTAACTGTGCAGTGGGGAGAACAGCACCACTAACACGGCACCTAGATCAATCTTTTCATTTTTATCGGAGTAGCTCTTGTAGCTGAGCCAAAGCTCAGCTCAAAGAAAAGAGGGGAGCTCAGGAAACCCGAGCCATGCTCCACTGCACGACTAGGCAGCGGGGCACCAGCACCAGCCAGCTGCCTTGCCATGCGTTCGGATGAGCCTGGATCTGGAGGCTTGCCGCTGCCAAGCCACTCGTTTTGATAACACTCTCCTACTTGTCAAGTGGGGAAACGCTTCAGAGGTCTGATTTGGCAGCTGTAGCCTCAGGGACATGCCGTCACGAGAGAAGTGCAGTTCCACGTGCCTAATGAAGCAACGAAGGCTGCCAGCATGGACCAACATACAGCCCCTCGGGCCTTTCTTACCGGGAGAGAGAGCTCTCACGCACACAGAGGGATCATAGAATCATCGTAGAATGGTTTGGGTTGGTTGGAAGGGACCTCAAAGACCATCTAGTTCCAACCCTCCACTAGCCCAGGTTGCCCAAAGCCTCATCCAACCTGGCCTTGAACGCTTCCAGGGATGGGGCCTCCACAACTTCTCTGGGCAACCTGTGCCAGTGCCTCACCACCCTCACAGGGAAGAATTTCTTTCTAACATCGAATCTAAATCTACCCTCTGTCAGTTTAAACCCATTCCCCCTTGTCCTGTCACTACACTCCCTGATTAACAGTCCCTCTCCAGCTTTCCTGTAGGCCCCTTCAGGTACTGGCAGGCCGCAATTAGGTCTCCCCGGAGCCTTCTCTTCTCCAGGCTGAACAACCCCAACTCTCTCAGCCTGTTCTCATAGGAGAGGTGCTCCAGCCCTCTGACCAACTTTGTGTTGAAACCCTCGCTAAAGCAATGGAGAGAAAAAAACATCATCCACACTTCCCAGGCAGAAGCCTTAAAACCCTGTCCTCCTCAACACTTGAACAGCCTTGATTGTTAATGTGTGTTTTGCTTCCGTGTCCGGAGGCCACAGCCTTATCAGCACAGCTGAGCTGGTGCCAATGCTTCAGCCAGCCTTTCCACAGGCTGTTCAAGCGGGGGTGTGGGGGCCACCACTTTGTTACTCCCAAGGCAGCAAAAGCCTTGCTCAGGGAGGCTCTGACCAGGAGGCTCAGCACCCAGATGCGGAGATACTTGACAGCACCCCCACTTGGTGATGGCCCATCAATTAGGGCCCATTACTAAGCAAGGACCTTTGCTTTGCCCCCAGCAGGCTTGTTTGCCAGGCTTGTGTCCCTGGAGCTGTTCTAGATGCCTTCCCTCTTTTCCTGGGTATGCCATTTGAGCAGGTCCATGGCCAGATGACCCTGCTGCAATAAACCAGTCCGTGCCACTGGCCAGGTGGGGCTCCCGTACCGTGCGGCGCTCAGGTTGGTGTCGCTGGCCGTGGCCGTGGGCTCCCCCAGCGCATCGTGGCCCCGCCACTGGTTGGAGGAGCCAGTGTGCCCGGCCCCTGCCTGCACCACGGCTGCACCGGGCTGGTGCCTCGCGGGGTTTGCTGTTGGTACCACTCGGACACTTGTGCAACATCTTTATCCACAGACAAACGGCCGACTGGTCCCAGAAGCTGTCGGTCAGGGGTCTGTGAGCGTGCCGCAATGCCGACCCTGGCGGGGCCACCTTCAGCGCTGTCCGGAGGGCCGGGGGGGGCCTTTTGGGTTGAGGCTGGAGAGCGCCAGGCTGATCCTGCAGCTGCAGAGTGGTTGGGGTCAGGCTGTGGGGTTGCGGGTGCCGTGGGCACCGTGTGGAGGCCGGGTGTGAGGGGCCGTGTGGCCGCCTGGTGCGAGGGCAGTGTGGCCGCCGGGTGCGAGGGCCGTGTGGCCGCCTGGTGCGAGGGCCGTGTGGACGCCGGGTGCGAGGGCCGTGTGGCCGCCTGGTGCGAGGGCCGTGTGGATGCCGGGTGCGAGGGCCGTGCGGCCGCCTGGCGCGATTGCCGTGTAGAGGCCGGGTGCGAGGGCCGTGTGGCTGCCTGCTGTGAGGGCTGTGTGGAGGCCAGGTGCGAGGGCTGTGTGGAGGCCGGGTGCGAGGGCCGTGTGGCCGCCTGGTGCGAGGGCCGTGTGGATGCCGGGTGCGAGGGCCGTGCAGAGGCCGCCTGGTGCGATGGCCATGTAGAGGCCGGGTATGAGGGCCGTGTGGCTGCCTGCTGGGAGGGCTGTGTGGAGGCCAGGTGTGAGGGCCGTGCGGCCGCCTGGTGTGAGGGCCGTGCAGAGGCCGGGTGCGAGGGCCGTGTGGCCACCTGGTGCGAGGGCCGTGTGGATGCCTGGTGCGAGGGCCGTGTGGATGCCGGGTGCGAGGACCGTGTGGACGCCGCATGCGAGGGCCGTGTGGCCGCCTGCTGTGAGGGCCGTGTGGCCGCCTGGTGCGAGGGCCGTGCGGACGCCTGGTGCGATGGCCGTGTAGAGGCCGGGTGTGAGGGCCGTGTGGCTGCCTGCTATGAGGGCTGTGTGGAGGCCAGGTGCGAGGGTCGTGTGGACGCCGGGTGCGAGGACTGTGGGAACCGTGGGGAGGCCGAGCGCGCCGGTTTGCCAGGCAGGAGCGCTGGCTGCTGGCTTTCGGTCCCGCTCTCAGGGCTGCTGGGGCAGCTGGTCCAGCTGGCGATGCTGCTCTGGCTGATGGTGCTGTCCGGGATTGATGGCTGTGTGGAGGCTGGGCGCGGGGGCCGTGGGGGTGCTGAGCGCGCCGGTTTGCCAGGCAGGAGCCCTGGCTGCTGGTTTTCGGTCCAGCTCTCAGGGCTGCCGGGGCGGCTGGCAATGCTGCTCCGGCTGGTGCGGCTGTCTGGGCGCGAGGGGCGGCCACCGGCTTCCAGCCAGTCTCCGGAACCTGCCATGGCGCGCCTGTGGAGAGAGGAGGCTGCTGCGGCCCTGAACTCCAGTCAGAGCAAGATCCTGAGAAGGCCGCCCAGGAATTAAGTTGAAGCATCCGACAGCAGCAGCAGAAGCCTCGGCAGAGTTTTTTCGCCAACCACTAATTCGCCGCTCCGCAGCAGCCTGGCGAGAAAAGCTTCGTGGCTATGAGCAGCCACCTAAGCAAGCAGCGTGTGTGTGTGTGTGTGCGCGCGCGCGTGTGTGGAGAACTAAATCAACGACTCACTCTTTTTTCTTCTGCCGCCGCCAATGGATCACGATGCAGCAGACCACTATGATAACTGGCACGGAAATCACGCCTGCTGCTGTGCCTATCATACAGCGCCTTCGCACATCTTGGGGGCATAAAACACCTGCGGTCCTCTGGGGACGGTCAGCACTTGCGATTCTCTTTCCGACCGCATCTGGAGGAGCAATTCAGGATGTTAGTCCGTCCTGTGCACCACTGGTGAGCTTGCAGCACTTCTCTTTGATATGGCCAGCTTTCGGGACATGTCTCCCACTTAGGGACCCCAGCAAGACTGCTCAGTACCTGAGTCCGCTTGGAAAAAATCATATCTGCTGGCCTGGTGGTCTTCTCCGGACTCTGACAGCACTGCCAAAAAGCAGAGACGACAGGTAAAGCCTGAGGTGCTGACGTGACGTGCAAGAGCGGGTGCTGGGGGAAGAGCCTGCTGAGACACAGCCATCCTGAGGGCTGACACCGGCTGACCGCGGGACAGCAAGTACCTGGCGTGCCGGCGCCTTGCGTTGCCTGCGCTTCGTCGGGAGGGACTGGCAGGGAGCCGCTGCTTCCGTCTGGAAACAAGAGCTTCTTCACAGCCTCTCGGTCCGTCTCTTGAGAAAGCAAGCAGGACAGCTGGATTAGATGGAACTGTTCCCCATCAGGGAGATGGCAGCATCAGGAGGCAAGACTTCTCAAAGACACCAGTAAGGTTTAGCAACAAGGCCTGGGCTTTTGGGGCTGCACCTGGTCACTACTCCAAACCACAGTCACACCTGACCTGCCGGCAGACCAGGAAATGGCGTGTGATCTTCTGGCTTGCCTGGCACATAGTGCGCTTTGGGCGAACGGCAAGGGGATGATGCTAAACGCCTTCCTCCTTCAAAGAGGACGGGAAGAAGCTGCAGCCAGGCCAGCCGGGGAAACAGCCCTTCTGAGAAAGGCCCTCACGCCCTTCCCTGTGAGCACCAGCAACAGTCACATTCGTCCCATCCCAGCTCTCGATCTGCAGACGGGAAATCGAGCGCAGGCCACAGCATCTCCAGACGTGTATCTAAAACCTCCGGCTGCCGAGTCTCACAGCTAAGGCACAGTGAAAAATACTCACTGTGTCGTCTCTCCAGTTCGTCCAGCATCTCCCTCAGGAGTGGAGATGGCTCTGGGCGCTTTTTTCCTCCTTCAGGTTGGTGGTACTGCGCTCTTGGAGGACCTTCACAGAAAGTATTTGGTTCAATTTCACAGGACTAAATTATGGAAAACCAGTGCTTAGCCTGTGAGGTCAGCAGAGACAGACTGACTCACCCCTGCGGTGCCAACCGGCCTGTGGCACAGCATCCAGCTGAGGAGCCGGAAAAGCCCTTCCCACGGGCACATCTGTAACTGAACAGGCAGAGGAGCTTCCGTCATGGATTGCCAGCTGCATCGGCAGACCCGAACGGCGGAAGCGGTGAGGGGATCACGCGAGGAGAGGGCACGCGCATGCAGGGCGTGGGTGGGAGCCAGAAGAAGGTCCAGCTTGGCAAAGCTGCAGAGGGGCCTGGTGGCCTCTTGGCTGGCTCCTGGCAGCTCTCCCAACACTCTTGCCAGGCCATCTGCAACACCCTTGAGGAGCGGATGGACCAACATGCGGCCCCTGGGGGGCTTGCTTTCTGGGAGAGCTCTCTCGCACACAGCGGAAACCCTCGCTAAAGCACTGGAGGAAACAAACCAGCACCACACGTCTCGGGGAGAGGAGCCCGCCGGCCTGTGAAAGGCTGCACCAGCGCCGCCTGCTTACCTGCTCCCTGTGCTCGCCACGGAGCAGCCCAGGCAGCCCTGGCATGCAGGGCCACCAGGAGGAGGAAGACGAGGAGAAGGCGGTGGGTGGGGGCCATGCTCCCCCGCACTCGCACAGTAATGCTGCTGCTGCTGCTGCTGCTGCTGCTGCTGCTGCTGCTGCAGTAGTCGGGGCCAGAGGCTGAGCACTCAGTTTATATGGCTGAAGCGGCGCTGCTGGGCTCTGTGACCTCACAGCCCCAGTGACCTCATGGCTGGGCCAAGGCTGCGTGGGGAGGGCTCTCAGGGTGCTGGCGGAGAGCTGCTGGAGCACAGCTGGGGGAGCTGTCCTTGTGGGGAGGGGAGCACGTCCCGCTGGGCAGCTCCGTCCAAGGGCTGGGACACAGTCCCACCGGGCTGAGCCCACAGCTCTGCCGTTTTCCGGGCGCTGTCACCGGGGTACGAGGAGCTCGCAGGCCCCAGAACAACAGGGAACCGCAGACGAGGGATTTCGGGCCCAGCGAGAAGCAGCAGCCCGGCCACTCGAGACCGAAGGAACTCTCCCTTATTGCAGCTGCCTTGGCGTGACGCGTCCGGCCTCAGCCTGTCCGTGCACGAGTTAGCGCGCAGTCAGCGACCTGAGAGTCACTTTCCTTGGCAGTTAATGAAAAAACAAGGGACTGGCCGGGGCTGGGAGGGACAGAGGCCTGGCGCATTCCCTTGGTTCCGCATGATTCTTCTGTTTGAGCAGGCTGAATAAATCCAAGGTGTACGCCGGGACGTATTGCTCTCGGGAGAATTACTGACCTCCTTGGGTGCTGTTACCAGCAGCTCATGAGGCTAAAGGGCGAGTCATTTTGAAGATTGTCCATTCCATCACATCCCTTTTCAGCTCCTTTGTGCAATTCCCTTGTTATTAATCCAAAAACATTTGCCCTGCTCCCAGATGGCTGTGAAGGAGGAAGGGGAAGGCTTGCGGGGCCAGGGATGCGAGCAAGGGGCTGCTGGCTGCCTGAGCAATGGAGAGCAGTGAGCTACGCCCAGCCGCTCACCTGGCCGAGCCCACGAATCCTGCAGCAAGCACGTGGGATCAATGCGGGGTCTGGGGGCACGCTCCCCATCTACCGCCCTGACCAGTCTTCCAGGAGCAACCTGCAACCAAACCCGCTCAAAATGAGCGCTTTTCTTCCTCATCCTCCCCCTTCCCTGGGGTCTCTTCCCGCCTCCATTCTTCTGGCCTCGCAGTGGGGCTGGAAGCGCCTGCGGAGGCAAAGCAGAGCGCAACGCTCCCCAGGAAGCACAGGGAGAGCCCGAGAGACCATTCCCTGCTCCAGCTGATCCTCCCTCGATAGGGCCCCTTTCCTGAGCACACAGGCATCGCAAAGGATGTCAGTATTCAATCCTCACCTTTTGGGGAGGACTTTTGTGGCAGGGCCGGTCTTCTCTTTGAGAGACAACTACCGGAGCTGACTTCTGCTGCTGGCAGGGCCTTGGCCCCAGAATGCAAGCGGACACCATCTTCTGGGGTCTTTAAAGAATAAAGCCCAGCTTTGCAAAGCTACTGGGGACAAAGCACAGCTCTCCCTCAACACCTCAGCTGTGTCCTAACACATTCATCTCTTGAGATCATCTCCGGTCACTGAATTATTTACCAGGCTCGATCACCTGCAACGTGGAGGGGATGAAGGGACATTTGACTTGAAAGCTGTTTCTGAAAATCAAGGCTCTGCTAGCAGTAGCCACCTAGAGAGCCCAAAGGTGATTTACTACAAGCTGGAATTATTGGAGAAGGCTGCTCCAATCCATTCACCTGAAAACACGTGCTTTGGATCAGACGCTACAACCTCCATGGGGTAAGCAAAGCCCATGAGTGCAAGCTCTATCTCCCTCTTCTGTTGACACCTGAAGAACGGTGAGCCAACACAGTATCGCCTTCACTCCCGCCCGAGGTCAAAATTCAGTACTACCTCTCATTCCCAAAGCTCGCAACTCTTCACTCCAATGAGGCCGGCAGGATTGCTCCCATCACGCCGTGGGGCCTGGCTGCCTGTCCAGCAGGCAGCGAGCGCTAAAAGCCCGCCCGTTACCATCTGGGAGTGCAAGCCTTTCTCGAGCTACAGATGTGGCTCAGGCTCTCGTGAAACTGCTCCATCCTGGCACCTTCAAAACAGCTTGCTGAGGACGCAGAGCACATTGTCTTCTCCTACTACCTTAACTGTGCAGTGGGGAGAACAGCACCACTAACACGGCACCTAGATCAATCTTTTCATTTTTATCGGAGTAGCTCTTGTAGCTGAGCCAAAGCTCAGCTCAAAGAAAAGAGGGGAGCTCAGGAAACCCGAGCCATGCTCCACTGCACGACCAGGCAGCGGGGCACCAGCACCAGCCAGCTGCCTTGCCATGCGTTCAGATGAGCCTGGATCTGGAGGCTTGCCGCTGCCAAGCCACTCGTTTTGATAACACTCTCCTACTTGTCAAGTGGGGAAACGCTTCAGAGGTCTGATTTGGCAGCTGTAGCCTCAGGGACATGCCGTCACGAGAGAAGTGCAGTTCCACGTGCCTAATGAAGCAACGAAGGCTGCCAGCATGGACCAACATACAGCCCCTCGGGCCTTTCTTACCGGGAGAGAGAGCTCTCACGCACACAGAGGGATCATAGAATCATCGTAGAATGGTTTGGGTTGGTTGGAAGGGACCTCAAAGACCATCTAGTTCCAACCCTCCACTAGCCCAGGTTGCCCAAAGCCTCATCCAACCTGGCCTTGAACGCTTCCAGGGATGGGGCCTCCACAACTTCTCTGGGCAACCTGTGCCAGTGCCTCACCACCCTCACAGGGAAGAATTTCTTTCTAACATCGAATCTAAATCTACCCTCTGTCAGTTTAAACCCATTCCCCCTTGTCCTGTCACTACACTCCCTGATTAACAGTCCCTCTCCAGCTTTCCTGTAGGCCCCTTCAGGTACTGGCAGGCCGCAATTAGGTCTCCCCGGAGCCTTCTCTTCTCCAGGCTGAACAACCCCAACTCTCTCAGCCTGTTCTCATAGGAGAGGTGCTCCAGCCCTCTGACCAACTTTGTGTTGAAACCCTCGCTAAAGCAATGGAGAGAAAAAAACATCATCCACACTTCCCAGGCAGAAGCCTTAAAACCCTGTCCTCCTCAACACTTGAACAGCCTTGATTGTTAATGTGTGTTTTGCTTCCGTGTCCGGAGGCCACAGCCTTATCAGCACAGCTGAGCTGGTGCCAATGCTTCAGCCAGCCTTTCCACAGGCTGTTCAAGCGGGGGTGTGGGGGCCACCACTTTGTTACTCCCAAGGCAGCAAAAGCCTTGCTCAGGGAGGCTCTGACCAGGAGGCTCAGCACCCAGATGCGGAGATACTTGACAGCACCCCCACTTGGTGATGGCCCATCAATTAGGGCCCATTACTAAGCAAGGACCTTTGCTTTGCCCCCAGCAGGCTTGTTTGCCAGGCTTGTGTCCCTGGAGCTGTTCTAGATGCCTTCCCTCTTTTCCTGGGTATGCCATTTGAGCAGGTCCATGGCCAGATGACCCTGCTGCAATAAACCAGTCCGTGCCACTGGCCAGGTGGGGCTCCCGTACCGTGCGGCGCTCAGGTTGGTGTCGCTGGCCGTGGCCGTGGGCTCCCCCAGCGCATCGTGGCCCCGCCACTGGTTGGAGGAGCCAGTGTGCCCGGCCCCTGCCTGCACCACGGCTGCACCGGGCTGGTGCCTCGCGGGGTTTGCTGTTGGTACCACTCGGACACTTGTGCAACATCTTTATCCACAGACAAACGGCCGACTGGTCCCAGAAGCTGTCGGTCAGGGGTCTGTGAGCGTGCCGCAATGCCGACCCTGGCGGGGCCACCTTCAGCGCTGTCCGGAGGGCCGGGGGGGGCCTTTTGGGTTGAGGCTGGAGAGCGCCAGGCTGATCCTGCAGCTGCAGAGTGGTTGGGGTCAGGCTGTGGGGTTGCGGGTGCCGTGGGCACCGTGTGGAGGCTGGGTGTGAGGGGCCGTGTGGCCGCCTGGTGCGAGGGCAGTGTGGCCGCCGGGTGCGAGGGCCGTGTGGCCGCCTGGTGCGAGGGCCGTGTGGACGCCGGGTGCGAGGGCCGTGTGGCCGCCTGGTGCGAGGGCCGTGTGGATGCCGGGTGCGAGGGCCGTGCGGCCGCCTGGTGCGATTGCCGTGTAGAGGCCGGGTGCGAGGGCCGTGTGGCTGCCTGCTGTGAGGGCTGTGTGGAGGCCAGGTGCGAGGGCTGTGTGGAGGCCGGGTGCGAGGGCCGTGTGGCCGCCTGGTGCGAGGGCCGTGTGGATGCCGGGTGCGAGGGCCGTGCAGAGGCCGCCTGGTGCGATGGCCATGTAGAGGCCGGGTACGAGGGCCGTGTGGCTGCCTGCTGGGAGGGCTGTGTGGAGGCCAGGTGTGAGGGCCGTGCGGCCGCCTGGTGTGAGGGCCGTGCAGAGGCCGGGTGCGAGGGCCGTGTGGCCACCTGGTGCGAGGGCCGTGTGGATGCCTGGTGCGAGGGCCGTGTGGATGCCGGGTGCGAGGACCGTGTGGACGCCGCATGCGAGGGCCGTGTGGCCGCCTGCTGTGAGGGCCGTGTGGCCGCCTGGTGCGAGGGCCGTGCGGACGCCTGGTGCGATGGCCATGTAGAGGCCGGGTGTGAGGGCCGTGTGGCTGCCTGCTATGAGGGCTGTGTGGAGGCCAGGTGCGAGGGCCGTGTGGACGCCGGGTGCGAGGACTGTGGGAACCGTGGGGAGGCCGAGCGCGCCGGTTTGCCAGGCAGGAGCGCTGGCTGCTGGCTTTCGGTCCCGCTCTCAGGGCTGCTGGGGCAGCTGGTCCAGCTGGCGATGCTGCTCTGGCTGATGGTGCTGTCCGGGATTGATGGCTGTGTGGAGGCTGGGCGCGGGGGCCGTGGGGGTGCTGAGCGCGCCGGTTTGCCAGGCAGGAGCCCTGGCTGCTGGTTTTCGGTCCAGCTCTCAGGGCTGCCGGGGCGGCTGGCAATGCTGCTCCGGCTGGTGCGGCTGTCTGGGCGCGAGGGGCGGCCACCGGCTTCCAGCCAGTCTCCGGAACCTGCCATGGCGCGCCTGTGGAGAGAGGAGGCTGCTGCGGCCCTGAACTCCAGTCAGAGCAAGATCCTGAGAAGGCCGCCCAGGAATTAAGTTGAAGCATCCGACAGCAGCAGCAGAAGCCTCGGCAGAGTTTTTTCGCCAACCACTAATTCGCCGCTCCGCAGCAGCCTGGCGAGAAAAGCTTCGTGGCTATGAGCAGCCACCTAAGCAAGCAGCGTGTGTGTGTGTGTGTGCGCGCGCGCGTGTGTGGAGAACTAAATCAACGACTCACTCTTTTTTCTTCTGCCGCCGCCAATGGATCACGATGCAGCAGACCACTATGATAACTGGCACGGAAATCACGCCTGCTGCTGTGCCTATCATACAGCGCCTTCGCACATCTTGGGGGCATAAAACACCTGCGGTCCTCTGGGGACGGTCAGCACTTGCGATTCTCTTTCCGACCGCATCTGGAGGAGCAATTCAGGATGTTAGTCCGTCCTGTGCACCACTGGTGAGCTTGCAGCACTTCTCTTTGATATGGCCAGCTTTCGGGACATGTCTCCCACTTAGGGACCCCAGCAAGACTGCTCAGTACCTGAGTCCGCTTGGAAAAAATCGTATCTGCTGGCCTGGTGGTCTTCTCCGGACTCTGACAGCACTGCCAAAAAGCAGAGACGACAGGTAAAGCCTGAGGTGCTGACGTGACGTGCAAGAGCGGGTGCTGGGGGAAGAGCCTGCTGAGACACAGCCATCCTGAGGGCTGACACCGGCTGACCGCGGGACAGCAAGTACCTGGCGTGCCGGCGCCTTGCGTTGCCTGCGCTTCGTCGGGAGGGACTGGCAGGGAGCCGCTGCTTCCGTCTGGAAACAAGAGCTTCTTCACAGCCTCTCGGTCCGTCTCTTGAGAAAGCAAGCAGGACAGCTGGATTAGATGGAACTGTTCCCCATCAGGGAGATGGCAGCATCAGGAGGCAAGACTTCTCAAAGACACCAGTAAGGTTTAGCAACAAGGCCTGGGCTTTTGGGGCTGCACCTGGTCACTACTCCAAACCACAGTCACACCTGACCTGCCGGCAGACCAGGAAATGGCGTGTGATCTTCTGGCTTGCCTGGCACATAGTGCGCTTTGGGCGAACGGCAAGGGGATGATGCTAAACGCCTTCCTCCTTCAAAGAGGACGGGAAGAAGCTGCAGCCAGGCCAGCCGGGGAAACAGCCCTTCTGAGAAAGGCCCTCACGCCCTTCCCTGTGAGCACCAGCAACAGTCACATTCGTCCCATCCCAGCTCTCGATCTGCAGACGGGAAATCGAGCGCAGGCCACAGCATCTCCAGACGTGTATCTAAAACCTCCGGCTGCCGAGTCTCACAGCTAAGGCACAGTGAAAAATACTCACTGTGTCGTCTCTCCAGTTCGTCCAGCATCTCCCTCAGGAGTGGAGATGGCTCTGGGCGCTTTTTTCCTCCTTCAGGTTGGTGGTACTGCGCTCTTGGAGGACCTTCACAGAAAGTATTTGGTTCAATTTCACAGGACTAAATTATGGAAAACCAGTGCTTAGCCTGTGAGGTCAGCAGAGACAGACTGACTCACCCCTGCGGTGCCAACCGGCCTGTGGCACAGCATCCAGCTGAGGAGCCGGAAAAGCCCTTCCCACGGGCACATCTGTAACTGAACAGGCAGAGGAGCTTCCGTCATGGATTGCCAGCTGCATCGGCAGACCCGAACGGCGGAAGCGGTGAGGGGATCACGCGAGGAGAGGGCACGCGCATGCAGGGCGTGGGTGGGAGCCAGAAGAAGGTCCAGCTTGGCAAAGCTGCAGAGGGGCCTGGTGGCCTCTTGGCTGGCTCCTGGCAGCTCTCCCAACACTCTTGCCAGGCCATCTGCAACACCCTTGAGGAGCGGATGGACCAACATGCGGCCCCTGGGGGGCTTGCTTTCTGGGAGAGCTCTCTCGCACACAGCGGAAACCCTCGCTAAAGCACTGGAGGAAACAAACCAGCACCACACGTCTCGGGGAGAGGAGCCCGCCGGCCTGTGAAAGGCTGCACCAGCGCCGCCTGCTTACCTGCTCCCTGTGCTCGCCACGGAGCAGCCCAGGCAGCCCTGGCATGCAGGGCCACCAGGAGGAGGAAGACGAGGAGAAGGCGGTGGGTGGGGGCCATGCTCCCCCGCACTCGCACAGTAATGCTGCTGCTGCTGCTGCTGCTGCTGCTGCTGCTGCTGCTGCAGTAGTCGGGGCCAGAGGCTGAGCACTCAGTTTATATGGCTGAAGCGGCGCTGCTGGGCTCTGTGACCTCACAGCCCCAGTGACCTCATGGCTGGGCCAAGGCTGCGTGGGGAGGGCTCTCAGGGTGCTGGCGGAGAGCTGCTGGAGCACAGCTGGGGGAGCTGTCCTTGTGGGGAGGGGAGCACGTCCCGCTGGGCAGCTCCGTCCAAGGGCTGGGACACAGTCCCACCGGGCTGAGCCCACAGCTCTGCCGTTTTCCGGGCGCTGTCACCGGGGTACGAGGAGCTCGCAGGCCCCAGAACAACAGGGAACCGCAGACGAGGGATTTCGGGCCCAGCGAGAAGCAGCAGCCCGGCCACTCGAGACCGAAGGAGCTCTCCCTTATTGCAGCTGCCTTGGCGTGACGCGTCCGGCCTCAGCCTGTCCGTGCACGAGTTAGCGCGCAGTCAGCGACCTGAGAGTCACTTTCCTTGGCAGTTAATGAAAAAACAAGGGACTGGCCGGGGCTGGGAGGGACAGAGGCCTGGCGCATTCCCTTGGTTCCGCATGATTCTTCTGTTTGAGCAGGCTGAATAAATCCAAGGTGTACGCCGGGACGTATTGCTCTCGGGAGAATTACTGACCTCCTTGGGTGCTGTTACCAGCAGCTCATGAGGCTAAAGGGCGAGTCATTTTGAAGATTGTCCATTCCATCACATCCCTTTTCAGCTCCTTTGTGCAATTCCCTTGTTATTAATCCAAAAACATTTGCCCTGCTCCCAGATGGCTGTGAAGGAGGAAGGGGAAGGCTTGCGGGGCCAGGGATGCGAGCAAGGGGCTGCTGGCTGCCTGAGAAATGGAGAGCAGTGAGCTACGCCCAGCCGCTCACCTGGCCGAGCCCACGAATCCTGCAGCAAGCACGTGGGATCAATGCGGGGTCTGGGGGCACGCTCCCCTTCTACCGCCCTGACCAGTCTTCCAGGAGCAACCTGCAACCAAACCCGCTCAAAATGAGCGCTTTTCTTCCTCATCCTCCCCCTTCCCTGGGGTCTCTTCCCGCCTCCATTCTTCTGGCCTCGCAGTGGGGCTGGAAGCGCCTGCGGAGGCAAAGCAGAGCGCAACGCTCCCCAGGAAGCACAGGGAGAGCCCGAGAGACCATTCCCTGCTCCAGCTGATCCTCCCTCGATAGGGCCCCTTTCCTGAGCACACAGGCATCGCAAAGGATGTCACTATTCAATCCTCACCTTTTGGGGAGGACTTTTGCGGCAGGGCCGGTCTTCTCTTTGAGAGACAACTACCGGAGCTGACTTCTGCTGCTGGCAGGGCCTTGGCCCCAGAATGCAAGCGGACACCATCTTCTGGGGTCTTTAAAGAATAAAGCCCAGCTTTGCAAAGCTACTGGGGACAAAGCACAGCTCTCCCTCAACACCTCAGCTGTGTCCTAACACATTCATCTCTTGAGATCATCTCCGGTCACTGAATTATTTACCAGGCTCGATCACCTGCAACGTGGAGGGGATGAAGGGACATTTGACTTGAAAGCTGTTTCTGAAAATCAAGGCTCTGCTAGCAGTAGCCACCTAGAGAGCCCAAAGGTGATTTACTACAAGCTGGAATTATTGGAGAAGGCTGCTCCAATCCATTCACCTGAAAACACGTGCTTTGGATCAGACGCTACAACCTCCATGGGGTAAGCAAAGCCCATGAGTGCAAGCTCTATCTCCCTCTTCTGTTGACACCTGAAGAACGGTGAGCCAACACAGTATCGCCTTCGCTCCCGCCCGAGGTCAAAATTCAGTACTACCTCTCATTCCCAAAGCTCGCAACTCTTCACTCCAATGAGGCCGGCAGGATTGCTCCCATCACGCCGTGGGGCCTGGCTGCCTGTCCAGCAGGCAGCGAGCGCTAAAAGCCCGCCCGTTACCATCTGGGAGTGCAAGCCTTTCTCGAGCTACAGATGTGGCTCAGGCTCTCGTGAAACTGCTCCATCCTGGCACCTTCAAAACAGCTTGCTGAGGACGCAGAGCACATTGTCTTCTCCTACTACCTTAACTGTGCAGTGGGGAGAACAGCACCACTAACACGGCACCTAAATCAATCTTTTCATTTTTATCGGAGTAGCTCTTGTAGCTGAGCCAAAGCTCAGCTCAGCACCAGCACCAGCCAGCTGCCTTGCCATGCGTTCGGATGAGCCTGGATCTGGAGGCTTGCCGCTGCCAAGCCACTCGTTTTGATAACACTCTCCTACTTGTCAAGTGGGGAAACGCTTCAGCGGTCTGATTTGGCAGCTGTAGCCTCAGGGACATGCCGTCACGAGAGAAGTGCAGTTCCACGTGCCTAATGAAGCAACGAAGGCTGCCAGCATGGACCAACATACAGCCCCTCGGGCCTTTCTTACCGGGAGAGAGAGCTCTCACGCACACAGAGGGATCATAGAATCATCGTAGAATGGTTTGGGTTGGTTGGAAGGGACCTCAAAGACCATCTAGTTCCAACCCTCCACTAGCCCAGGTTGCCCAAAGCCTCATCCAACCTGGCCTTGAACGCTTCCAGGGATGGGGCCTCCACAACTTCTCTGGGCAACCTGTGCCAGTGCCTCACCACCCTCACAGGGAAGAATTTCTTTCTAACATCGAATCTAAATCTACCCTCTGTCAGTTTAAACCCATTCCCCCTTGTCCTGTCACTACACTCCCTGATTAACAGTCCCTCTCCAGCTTTCCTGTAGGCCCCTTCAGGTACTGGCAGGCCGCAATTAGGTCTCCCCGGAGCCTTCTCTTCTCCAGGCTGAACAACCCCAACTCTCTCAGCCTGTTCTCATAGGAGAGGTGCTCCAGCCCTCTGACCAACTTTGTGTTGAAACCCTCGCTAAAGCAATGGAGAGAAAAAAACATCATCCACACTTCCCAGGCAGAAGCCTTAAAACCCTGTCCTCCTCAACACTTGAACAGCCTTGATTGTTAATGTGTGTTTTGCTTCCGTGTCCGGAGGCCACAGCCTTATCAGCACAGCTGAGCTGGTGCCAATGCTTCAGCCAGCCTTTCCACAGGCTGTTCAAGCGGGGGTGTGGGGGCCACCACTTTGTTACTCCCAAGGCAGCAAAAGCCTTGCTCAGGGAGGCTCTGACCAGGAGGCTCAGCACCCAGATGCGGAGATACTTGACAGCACCCCCACTTGGTGATGGCCCATCAATTAGGGCCCATTACTAAGCAAGGACCTTTGCTTTGCCCCCAGCAGGCTTGTTTGCCAGGCTTGTGTCCCTGGAGCTGTTCTAGATGCCTTCCCTCTTTTCCTGGCTATGCCATTTGAGCAGGTCCATGGCCAGATGACCCTGCTGCAATAAACCAGTCCGTGCCACTGGCCAGGTGGGGCTCCCGTACCGTGCGGCGCTCAGGTTGGTGTCGCTGGCCGTGGCCGTGGGCTCCCCCAGCGCATCGTGGCCCCGCCACTGGTTGGAGGAGCCAGTGTGCCCGGCCCCTGCCTGCACCACGGCTGCACTGGGCTGGTGCCTCGCGGGGTTTGCTGTTGGTACCACTCGGACACTTGTGCAACATCTTTATCCACAGACAAACGGCCGACTGGTCCCAGAAGCTGTCGGTCAGGGGTCTGTGAGCGTGCTGCAATGCCGACCCTGGCGGGGCCACCTTCAGCGCTGTCCGGAGGGCCGGGGGGGGCCTTTTGGGTTGAGGCTGGAGAGCACCAGGCTGATCCTGCAGCTGCAGAGTGGTTGGGGTCAGGCTGTGGGGTTGCGGGTGCCGTGGGGACCATGTGGAGGCCGGGTGTGAGGGCCGTGTGGCCACCTGGTGCGAGGGCCGTGTGGCCGCCGGGTGCGAGGGCCGTGTGGCCGCCTGGTGCGAGGGCCGTGTGGATGCCGGGTGCGAGGGCCGTGTAGCCGCCTGGTGCGAGGGCCGTGTGGACGCCGGGTGCGAGGGCCGTGTGGCCGCCTGGTGCGAGGGCCGTGTGGATGCCGGGTGCGAGGGCCGTGCGGCCGCCTGGTGCGATTGCCGTGTTGAGGCCGGGTGCGAGGGCCGTGTGGCTGCCTGCTGTGAGGGCTGTGTGGAGGCCAGGTGCGAGGGCTGTGTGGAGGCCGGGTATGAGGGCCGTGTGGCTGCCTGCTGTGAGGGCTCTGTGGAGGCCAGGTGTGAGGGACGTGCAGAGGCTGTGTGCGAGGGCCGTGTGGCTGCCTGGTGCAAGGGCCGTGTGGCCGCCGGGTGCGAGGGCCGTGTGGACGCCGGGTGCGAGGGCTGTGTGGATGCCGGGTGCGAGGGCCGTGCAGAGGCCGCCTGGTGCGATGGCCGTGTAGAGGCTGGGTATGAGGGCCGTGTGGCTGCCTGCTGGGAGGGCTGTGTGGAGGCCAGGTGCGAGGGCCGTGCGGCCGCCTGGTGTGAGGGCCGTACAGAGGCCGGGTGCGAGGGCCGTGTGGCCACCTGGTGCGAGGGCCGTGTGGATGCCTGGTGCGAGGGCCGTGTGGATGCCGGGTGCGAGGACCGTGTGGACGCCGCATGCGAGGGCCGTGTGGCCGCCTGCTGTGAGGGCCGTGTGGCCGCCTGGTGCGAGGGCCGTGCGGACGCCTGGTGCGAGGACTGTGGGAACCGTGGGGAGGCCGAGCGCGCCGGTTTGCCAGGCAGGAGCGCTGGCTGCTGGCTTTCAGTCCCGCTCTCAGGGCTGCTGGGGTAGCTGGTCCAGCTGGCGATGCTGCTCTGGCTGATGGTGCTGTCCGGGCTTGATGGCTGTGTGGAGGCTGGGCGCGGGGGCCGTGGGGGCGCTGAGCGCACCGGTTTGCCAGGCAGGAGCCCTGGCTGCTGGTTTTCGGTCCAGCTCTCAGGGCTGCCGGGGCGGCTGGCAATGCTGCTCCGGCTGGTGCGGCTGTCTGGGCGCGAGGGGCGGCCACCGGCTTCCAGCCAGTCTCCGGAACCTGCCATGGCGCGCCTGTGGAGAGAGGAGGCTGCTGCGGCCCTGAACTCCAGTCAGAGCAAGATCCTGAGAAGGCCACCCAGGAATTAAGTTGAAGCATCCGACAGCAGCAGCAGAAGCCTCGGCAGAGTTTTTTCGCCAACCACTAATTCGCCGCTCCGCAGCAGCCTGGCGAGAAAAGCTTCGTGGCTATGAGCAGCCACCTAAGCAAGCAGCGTGTGTGTGTGTGTGTGCGCGCGTGTGTGTGGAGAACTAAATCAACGACTCACTCTTTTTTCTTCTGCCGCCGCCAATGGATCACGATGCAGCAGACCACTATGATAACTGGCACGGAAATCACGCCTGCTGCTGTGCCTATCATACAGCGCCTTCGCACATCTTGGGGGCATAAAACACCTGCGGTCCTCTGGGGACGGTCAGCACTTGCGATTCTCTTTCCGACCGCATCTGGAGGAGCAATTCAGGATGTTAGTCCGTCCTGTGCACCACTGGTGAGCTTGCAGCACTTCTCTTTGATATGGCCAGCTTTCGGGACATGTCTCCCACTTAGGGACCCCAGCAAGACTGCTCAGTACCTGAGTCCGCTTGGAAAAAATCTGCTGGCCTGGTGGTCTTCTCCGGACTCTGACAGCACTGCCAAAAAGCAGAGACGACAGGTAAAGCCTGAGGTGCTGACGTGACGTGCAAGAGCGGGTGCTGGGGGAAGAGCCTGCTGAGACACAGCCATCCTGAGGGCTGACACCGGCTGACCGCGGGACAGCAAGTACCTGGCGTGCCGGCGCCTTGCGTTGCCTGCGCTTCGTCGGGAGGGACTGGCAGGGAGCCGCTGCTTCCGTCTGGAAACAAGAGCTTCTTCACAGCCTCTCGGTCCGTCTCTTGAGAAAGCAAGCAGGACAGCTGGATTAGATGGAACTGTTCCCCATCAGGGAGATGGCAGCATCAGGAGGCAAGACTTCTCAAAGACACCAGTAAGGTTTAGCAACAAGGCCTGGGCTTTTGGGGCTGCACCTGGTCACTACTCCAAACCATAGTCACACCTGACCTGCCGGCAGACCAGGAAATGGCGTGTGATCTTCTGGCTTGCCTGGCACATAGTGCGCTTTGGGCGAACGGCAAGGGGATGATGCTAAACGCCTTCCTCCTTCAAAGAGGACGGGAAGAAGCTGCAGCCAGGCCAGCCGGGGAAACAGCCCTTCTGAGAAGGGCCCTCACGCCCTTCCCTGTGAGCACCAGCAACAGTCACATTCGTCCCATCCCAGCTCTCGATCTGCAGACGGGAAATCGAGCGCAGCCCAAAAAGCCTGCTGAATCAGCGCAGGCCACAGCGTCTCCAGACGTGTATCTAAAACCTCCGGCTGCCGAGTCTCACAGCTAAGGCACAGTGAAAAATACCCACTGTGTCGTCTCTCCAGTTCGTCCAGCATTTTCCTCAGGAGTGGAGATGGCTCCGGGCGCTTTTTTCCTCCCTCAGCTTGGTGGTACTGCGCTCTTGGAGGACCTTCACAGAAAGTATTTGGTTCAATTTCACAGGACTAAATTATGGAAAACCAGTGCTTAGCCTGTGAGGTCAGCAGAGACAGACTGACTCACCCCTGCGGTGCCAACCGGCCTGTGGCACAGCATCCAGCTGAGGAGCCGGAAAAGCCCTTCCCACGGGCACATCTGTAACTGAACAGGCAGAGAAGCTTCCGTCATGGATTGCCAGCTGCATCGGCAGACCCGAACGGCAGAAGCGGTGAGGGGATCACGCGAGGAGAGGGCACACGCGCGCAGGGCTGCATCCTCACAGCTGCAGAGGCGCCCGGCTGGCTGACCTTTGGGCTTTGGACTGGCAGCTCCCAGAGGGAGGGAAAAGCCACGACGTACCCACGCGATCTGCCGGAGCCTCGCTCCTGGAACCCAGCCGGGAAGTGGGATCGCCTTCGCCCGCAGGCACAGCTGCAAACAAGCGCAGGACAGAACAGCTCCCCTGTGTCACGGAACCACACAAACTTGGCCAGTCCAGTTAAGAAACAAACTATCAAAAATACTTATTTTACAAGAGAGAATGGGAAAAACCAAGTTTTGTTCTAGGTGAAACCACTCTGGCTTCTTTAAGAATCCACAGGTTCATGATGTCGGTTGGGATATTAATACTACAGCGCTGACTGAAGAGCTCCTAAGGTTTATGGTTGCGCAAACTCACTCACCCGTGTAAGATGAGGTCTCTCAATCTGTACAGAAGATGAACCGCAGGTGGCGTTCCAACACACGGGGAGAGCCCCTGACCACAAACCCGGCTACTCTGAGGGAGA
This sequence comes from Grus americana, assembly GCF_028858705.1. NCBI lineage: Eukaryota > Metazoa > Chordata > Aves > Gruiformes > Gruidae > Grus > Grus americana. The sequence goes on along the minus strand of NW_026561842.1, from coordinate 18,070 downwards.
CTGACTCAAGATGGCCCCCTCGCAGGACTCCGTTTATACCCAATTCGACTCTGACCTGTGGTCATATATGTGGTCATATCACGTAGGTCCCTATTGGCCAAAGACCTCAGCTTTGTCTCCCATCAACTGAAACTGCCGGTGCCCTGCGGGCATGATTCAAACTGCGGCAGGAATGTTTGCCCGCAGGCTTTGTCGGGGCGGGTGCATCTGCCACATAATCCACCCCGTGACAGCAGTCATGATTCGACTGGTTTCCTTGGAGTAGTGGTACAGTCACCTCCTGCCTCCACAGTTAAAAGGGAGCACAGTCTTGGTGAGTCTGAATTCTCATTGTGGATCATTGTTTCTCAATTGTTCTATGGCTATATTAGTATATCATTTACATGAACAGGTTCTAAGGGAGTGTATGTTACAACTGACACAGATCTTACGAATGTGCACTTAATACAACTTCTAATAATTCTTGTAATCTGTATTATAACTACAGTCATTATCAAAGACTGAAGGAGACTGGTTAGCCATCCAGCAAGAGAAAATCCAAACATGTCAAAAACTTTCCCCAGCCAGTTCGTTCCTAGTCCAGCGACAATCGCTTCTCAATCTTTGGCTACTTTCTTCATCTTGTTGATTTGGTCTTAAAGTGGTATTGATACATTTGGGATGTGGACACAACAGTCATCCACTGACAGGTTCAGAACTCCACATACGCCTTCCTCCTTTAACAGCATGAGGTCTGAAACAGCTCGGTTTTGAATGGTCATTTTACTGGTATGTTGTAACTGATCATCTAAAAACTTCAGATTGTCAGATGTGTTGGCTAAAGCCGATAGTTGTAGGCCTAGATCCAAAACAGCTTGTCGGTTTTGTACTGGGGCAATTCTTGCTCCAAATAATGATTCCATCCACCACCCAATTCGTGTTAGGGCTTCTTGCCATCCTTTCCGTAAATCCCTTGGTCTACAGTCCCACCACTGGTGTGGGATTGGCCCTTCCCGATAAATGGGACAGAGGGAGAGCACAGCCAGTGTACAGGCTAGCCCAGGAACAGTTGAATGTAGTCGGGAGTATAGGTGACCATCAGAGCATGCCCATACTAAGTTAGGGGGTGCAAGGACAGTGGATGTTTGGCATGGACCTGGTATAGTAGTAACAGAAGGACAATAGCCTTTCTTACTACCATCTAAGACAGAGGGTCATGAGTAACCGGTATTACTGCACAAGCAGCTCTGTGTTATAGGTCTCTTAATGGGAGGGTATAGCCATAGTAATGGCATCTTGTCAATGTCTTTGCATCCAATTTCTACTTGGCAGTTCCAGAGAGCAGATTTCCTCACTGGGGGTGTCTTATCCTTGTTCCCATCCCAACTGGGCATATAGGTATGCGTAGCTCACATGTAGTTCAGAGGACAGTCAAATGAGTTTCAATTACATGTGCTGGGACACTCATTACTATGCCTTTCATGGCGTTTAATACACCATGAGGCATTTAACAGTTTTGTATACTGTTGAGACTGATTGTCAGCACTCCAAGTATTACATTCAGTAGCTCCCCATGATTTCATGGTACAGTGCCATTCACACTCCACCTCGTGGTATCAATAGGGGGTTGGAGAATATAATTGCATCTTGCACCCCATACCAAGCTCGCATTTAAGGCACCTGGTGACCAACTATAGACAACGTAAGTGTAACCCTTGCCTTCAGGCCTTTTGAAATACCAGCTATAATTGTTATACCGCTTCCGTGTGAGCTCAACAACACGTGCTATGTTAATGTCTTGCACAAAAATTGTTAAGGGGTCTTCTGCTGACATGGGGGTAGGTGGACAAACCGTCACTGAGGTTAGATTCATCATTTGGGCAAACCCTATTGTCGTTTTCACTACCATGTTATCATCCAGGTCTTTGCTGTCCGCATCAGCCAGCATTACTACTGCTAGTAGGAGCCGCAGCAGGACAGCCCTCCTCTTCATTGTCCTGTAAGAAAGCACCAAAAACAAACAAAAAAAAATCAACCCTCGGTCCTTTGAACCAGGTTTCAGTGTTCCCCTCAGTCAGGGATTATCCACCAAGTACTTATATAGTGGGTCTTTCCGCTCCTGTCTAGGGCTTCCCAGGCATATAAGCCTCTTGGTTTTGCCAGGGTCATGGGTACAATGCCAATGGAAGGTAGTTTCTCCATGACAGGTCGGCCTATACATGATCAAAAGGATCAGTTCCCACTGAGGACATCAGGTATGGGGGCATCACCCATCAATGGTCCCGTGGGACAAAATGCTCATGTCATTGGGCTTCCATAATTTCCCCATCAGTTATTAACAGTGAAGACTGCTTGTGGCAATCATATGTCCCAGTTATGGCGCAAGACATCAGCATGTCTTTTAACCAAACCATTGGTTCGCTCAACTATCCCATTGGCCTGGGGATAATATGGTGTGTGAAATGCCCATTTGATACCTTCTATCCACGCCCAGTCTTGTACCACTGTGGCTGTGAAATGCGACCCATTGTCACTCTGAATACATTCAGGAATGGGCAAAATACCAAACCATTCTTTGCGGCACTTGGACTGTCTGATCTCCTGTGGCTGTGCCAACAGCTGTGGCCATGGTTAATCCTGCTATCACCTCTACTCCTATCAAAATTTGTCTTTTTCCATGTGAAGGTCTCAAGGGCGCGACATAATTTGCCAGGTGCTCCAAAGAGCTTTATCTCGTTTGATATGCTGGGCAGGGGCTTGATTTGGGTGGCTGGCCCTGAGCCTGATTTGGCATTGTGGGCAATGGTAGTAGAGTGTTTATATCCTTGAGGCAGTCGGTTAAAGGTGTACTGCACTCCTTCCCAAGTGAAAGCAAATTGGGGTTTATCCTCTTCTCTCAGGGGTATCAAAGAACATGTCTTTAACATCTAAAGTGGCCATCCATGCGTGAGCGGCTGCCTGGATTGCCATCACCACCGATGTTATACTCAGGATAGCAGCACTTAAGGGTGGAGTATTACTATTCAATTTTCTATAATCAATTGTTAGACACCACCATCCATCAGGCTTACGGACTGGCCAAACTGGAAAATTGTATGGTGAGTGGGTCCAACTTATGATCTGCTTTTTTTCAAGATTGTTAATTACATCTGTAATGCCCTGTTTTGCTGCAGTTGGCAAAGAGTATTGAGAAACACAGGTTACTTTAGATTGTGGTAGCGCAGGTGCAAGCTGCAGGGTTCTAACATGGGCAGCTTTTGCCCACTGACTTCGAAAACTCCATCTTGCCATTAGGTACACAGCACCGCCTGCCTGCTAATACATCAAATCCCAATATATTTTCCTTATGAAGGCTTAGGGCCACTTACACAGCTGTCATTCTTGTCTCCCCAGGTAGCCAAAGTTGAATCTGAGCTAAAGGACATTTTTCTGCTGTACCTGTTACACCTATTATATTTATAGCTTTTCTTGAGGGTTTAATTCCCAATTTCTCAGCGTGTTGCTTATTCAAAACGCTAATTTGGGCTCCTGTATCAATTAAAAAGTCTAAACTTAGCCGTCTTAGACCCACAGGGTTCATTAGCAGGAATTCACCATGCTGAGTGGGCGGCCCGACCACCAAACCGCGGCTTCCAGCTCTGTAACTCTTGCAGCTCCTCTCGCAGAGGCCCGAAAGGGTTAAGGTTCCTCTCCCGGGCGGGCGCGGTTGCCGGCACTTCCTGTTGTTCTTTAATCTCCCCCTCTAGCAATTCCACCAGTTTCCGGACCTGAGCCGTAGATTGCCCATGCAGCATTGCTCCAGGTGTTCCTAGTGCTAATACCTTTCACCAAAGGCTATTTCTTTCTGAATCCTAAGTCCGGTCCGACCCGCCCCGGAAAAGGCCCCTGCTCCCGGCGTGGAGGCCGCTCAGGGTGGGGTTTGCGATCCGCTTGTCCGACCCTCGTGTTCCCCTCGGCGCCACCCCCGGGAGCAGTCCGTCCCATCTCGCGCCCGTAAGTCACTATGTTGTGTAACGTCTCCGCCCAAGTCAAAACGTGGGCGGGGGGGGGGTGGTCTGAAGGTGTTGCCGATTTTGCTCAATGGCTCTCTGAACCCTTTCTCTCAGGGACTGAACATGTATTTTCAAAGCGTCCGGCAATCCCCTAATAAGAGGTCTCAGGTGGTTGGGGTCTACTGGTGCAGCCACCGGTATCACTTGCTGCCCTCTTTCATACACTGCTTGAATACAAGCGGCTTTTTGCACTCCTTCGGCTAGCTCTGACAATCCCTTTATTTTAATGGTAATAGGTTCCCCCCTGCTCTTTGGGGTCCACACCCTCAGCCCAATAAGCCACTCAGGGTGTTCATGGCTGGTTGCCCTGCGGTCCGTCAATCAGAAACGTTCCCAGACCCCAAAACCCTCTCGCTTCTTCATCACTCGACGGTATCCAATGAGCCCCGTTAGACTCCCCACAAATACTCCGTTTCCGTCTCTCCAGGTTTTCACGAGAACTTTGCTTGCAATTCACTGAGCTCGGGTCCTGACCAGGGAATGGTGCGGACTGTGGTTCATGGGTTCCTGCCTTGCGGACCCGTGTGCCTCTCTGCTTTAATAAGAGGTCGCACGTCCCTTTCCTTCAGTTCCTCCGTTTCCTCGGAGCTGTTTTCATCAGGGTCTCCCCAGATATCCCCATCCCAATCCTCGGGGTCTGCACCCAAAATTAATTTTCGATTTGGAAGATACTGGGATTTTTCTCTGCTTGTGCTAGCATTAGTTCAATTTTTTGTTGCAACAGATGTGTCTGCTCTTTCTCTTTGAGATTCTCCTTTCAAACAATCTATTTCTAGCTGTTTCTTTAAATTGTCCGTGGCTAATCTTTCACAATCATTATTTTGTTTCTATGCTTGAATCAAGCAGGCACCTAGGATGGCACACACAGTTCCTTTAGCCATTTCGACTATTTCCATGGCATTGTTCTGTCCCCTCCATGACCACTACTGGGTCAGATCATTTCTCCTTTGCCCAATCAAAACCTGCAGAAAGATTTCAGCTGTGCTTCCATAACAACTCCTCAGTAGACATCCTGCCGACTACTCCAATTTAAAATGTCACAGAACCACACAAACTAGGCCAGTCTGTCACCGAAATCCGGGAATAAACCTCCTAACACCGATGTAGTGTTAAAAGGCAGGCATTCTTTATTGCAGCGCTGGATGCACGGGGGATAGCTCCACCCAACGTGCATGCCAGGTGATCACCAACACACAGGTTATGTAGGAGCAAAACATACATATTCATCGTTTGTCTCAGAAAGGGCAGTCCTACGATAATCATTTCTTAGAATCCATTTCCATATTCTCCTCCCCGTCACGCATGCTCAGTGATTTGAGTCGGTGGTCCTCAAGGGTCTCTGGTGGTCGTCAGCGGTCTCGCACCCGTGTCCGCTGCGTGACCCTCTTCTTGCAGGCATGCGCAGTATCCTTGCTGTGGATGCACCTGTCCATAACAACTTACTTCATAAGATTAATATCTCCAAACCTGTTGTTCACTTTGGTAGGGACTGTACATGGAACATAGCAGCACTGTACCTTGCCATGGTCAGTTAGCTTCATTACCTGTTCCCTTGGTTACAAACTAATTAGCTCAACCTGATTCTATAGTTTCTGTTTCACGGCCCCTATCCCACGGTTACATTTCCCCCCTTTGGAAGTTTTGAAATAATAACTTTTCAATACTTCCACTCATATTGTCCTATCCTAGACACATTACAGATGTTCTTAAACTTGTAAGCGTAGCATCTACACCCCAGTGTGTCTGCTCACGTTTCTCTTTTGCAAGTTCTAACATAACTTGTGGAGTTACTATTACCTGATTTTTCTGGTGTTACCCACCATCCTTCCGTATTCTGAGATGCTTTGAAGTGCTCTGCCAATTGTTCATCTAGTTTGCTGTATCTTGCTTTTCAATTTGGAATTTTCATCGGTTTTACTGGTACTAGTGCAAGGATACCTTGTCCTGCAGCCTCCTTTGCAGCTTTATCTGCCAATCGATTACCGTCTGACCAAACTGATGAGCCTTGCAATGCATTACAGCCACTTCCTTCAGTTTCTGCACATCTTGTAGGAGTTGAAGAACTTCCTCCTTATGCCTTATCGGTGATCCTTGGGCTGATAACAGCCCTCTTTCTTTCCAGATGGCTCCATGAGCATGGATCACACCAAATGCATATTTGGAATCCGTCTGTATGTTTACCCTTTTCCCTTCTGCCATCCGTAAAGCCTGCTTTAACGCCACCAATTCTGCTTTCTGCGCCGATGTATTTGCAGGTAGCGTCCCTGACTCCAATACCTTGTCGGTGGTAACAACAGCATATCCGGCCATTCGCCTTCCTTCTTGCACGAAACTGCTTCCGTCCGTAAACAGTTCCAGATCAGGATCCTTCAAAGGTTTGTCTGTCAGGTCCGGCCTGCTGGAATAAACTTGTTCAATGGTTAGCAGGCAATCCTGTTCCAATTTCTCGGTAGGATTTTTTTGTTGGCAGGAACGTTGCTGGATTTACAATTGCTGTTGTTTTTAATTCCACATCATCTTGTTCCAATAGGACAACCTGGTATTTCGACATTCTGCTGGGGGATAGCCAGTGACCCCCCTTTCGTTCTAAGACAGTTATTACCATATGTGGTACGTATACCGCTATCTTTCGGCCCATAGTCAATTTTCAAGCTTCCTGAATCAGCAGCACCGTTGCTGCCACGGCACGCAAACATCCTGGCCATCCTTTACTCACGGTGTCAAGTTGTTTGGAGAAGTACCCCACCGGCCGCTTCCAAGACCCCGGCCGTTGCGCCAGCGCTCCAAGGGCCAGATGTTGACTTTCGTGCACAAACAGCTCAAAAGGTTTGGTTAGATCAGGTAAACCCAATGCAGGGGCCATCATTAATGCCTTTTTGAGTTCTTGAAATGATTTGTGGCCTTCAGGTGTCCAAATCAAATATTGGTTTTTGGATTCCTTCAGGGCTTCATATAGGGGTTTCACATGCAGTCCATAATTTAGAATCCAGAGTCGACACCACCCAATCATTCCCAGAAAGGCTCTCAGTTCCTTTGGACTGTTAGGTTCGGGGATCTGACAAATGGCTTCTTTCTTTCTTTCGTTTCCCAGTTGTCTCTGTCCTTCAGATATCTCAAATCCCAAATAAATCACTGCTTCTTTCCCTATCTGGGCCTTGTTTCTGGAAACTCTATATCCTCCTTGGCCCAGGAAATTCAAGAAACTGATGGTCATTTCAAAACATGTTTCTTTGCTTTCTGCTGCTATCAGGATGTCATCCACATACTGTAATAACATACCTTCTCCTTGATTCTGTTTCTTCCACATTTCTAACTCTTTTGCCAATTGATTTCCAAATAGTGTGGGGCTATTCTTAAATCCTTGCGGAAGTACAGTCCATGTTAGTTGCATTTTTCGTCCTGTAGCAGGACTTTCCCATTCAAAAGCAAATATGCTTTGACTTTTTGTATCCAGAAGTATGCAAAAGAAGGCATCCTTTAAATCCAGTACAGTAAACCATTTATGTTCCTCCTTCAAAGATGTCAGTAAAGTGTATGGCTTGGCCACTACTGGGTGTATATCTTGAACTATTTGATTTACGGCCCTCAGATCCTGAACCAATCGGTAGTATTCCTTGCCTCCTGATTTCCTTACTGGTAATATAGGGGTATTATATTCTGATTCACATTCTACTAACAGCCCATATTCTAAAAATTTTGTAAGTAATTCCTCTAATCCCTTTCGAGCCTCCCACTTAATAGGATACTGTTTTTGCCTTACCGGCTTGGCTCCAGGTTTTAAAGTCACCTTTACTGGTTCTGCCAGTTTGGATCATCCTGGAACTTCACTTGCCCATACCAAAGGGGTTACTGCATTGTCCACCACTTCTGGAATCTGTTCCTCCTTGGAGGAATCCTGTAACATAAACACTCTCGCCTCTATGGCTTTTGATTCTGGTATTAGTAATCTGATTTCTCCATCTTTAAAAATTATTTGTGCATCTAATTTGCTTAATAAATCTTGTCCCAATAAGGGCAACGGACATTTGGGCATGTACAAAAATTGATGTGTTACCCGCTGTTTTCCCAGCTTAAATTTTAACAGTTTCAAGAAAGGCTAGTTCTCTTTTTGCCCCGTCGCACCAACACCCTCTGCTGATTTATGGCTGAGTGTCGCTTTACACGTTTATTATTCTCAGTCAAGATTGCCAGAATTTTTCCATCCCTTTGCATTTGTCTGACTTCTTTTGCTTTTTCTCTGTTGTTATACGCAGTCCAGGCTACTTCAAGCGTTTTACCTAAGTCTCTGGACTCAGCCCCTCCCACTTTCTGGAGTTTTTTTCTAGGGCTGATTATCCCATAAATATAGAGGCCAATTGTATAGCTTCTTCCGTGGTGTTTTTTGGTTTGGTTTTGGTTTTGGTTTTGGTTTACTCTGGGTCCAAATTAGTGTATTTTCTAGCAGTCACCTTCAGTCTTTCCATAAAGGCTGAAGGGGACTCATGTAATTCTTGTCTCACTTCATAAAGTTTAGACCAATGAATTGCTTTTGGCATTGCATGTCTATCACCAAACAAAATCCACTTCTGAGATCTAGTCAGCATCCCTCTGGGTCCCGGATGATTAGGGTCCCACTCAGGGTTTGTGGATGGAAAATTCTGGTCCACTGTCCCTTGTATAATCCCATTGGCATGAGCTCCTTCTACTTGTTTTCTGGCCATATTCAATACCATTTTCTTTTCAGTATCTTCCAACAAAGTATCCAATATTACTTGCAAATCCTCCCAATTGGGGTTTTGGGTTCTGATTATTGTTTCAACTACTTTGGCAACTCTTTCGGGATCATCCCAATAAGTGCCTGCAGTTTCTTTCCATGCTCTTAAATCAGTTGAGAAGGGAACTTCTACCATTACCGGACCCTCATTACCAACTGCCTGTCGAAGAGGGGCCTGGAGGGGAGTTAATCCGTCTCCTCCCCCTCTTCCCCTTGTCCTCCCAGCAACCGGGCTGAATCCTTCTGCCTCTCCTTCCACAGGAGGGGCGGAAGCGTTGTTAGCCTCCAGATTTTGATCCCCCTGATCATTTCCTAGCCTTCTGCGAGGTGCAACCAATAATTCCACGTCATCTTCTTCAAATTCACATTTAAACCACCGCTTACCAGTATCATAAGCTGAGCAACCTTTTCCAAATTTTTATCAGGTTCCTGCCCCTTTAATGCCATTACCACAGAACTAGGTGAAACCAATTCACATTGCTTTTGCCATTCCGGATGGTTTCGCAGTGTGGACAAACAAATCTACACATGCCGTTTCATTCCATTTACCTTCCCTCTTACAAAATAGCATCAATTGCAAAATTGTGTTATATTGCAATGTCCCATTTTCCGGCCACTTTTCCCCACTCTCTAAAGCATACAGTGGCCACCAATGATTACAATATTCAATCAATTGTTTCCGAGTCAAAGGATCAATTCTTCCCAGATCTTTCCAACGTTCCAAAATACATCCCAGTGGTGTTTTTTGTGGGATTGGTTTCTTACTCGGAAAAGTACCCATCTCCCAGGGACTTAGTGGTTGTGATTGTACACTATCACAAGCACTAGTCAGAGGGACCCCAACCCGTGTTAGAGCTCCCTCAGGGATTTCTCTCGGTGCGGGCCTGTCCCGCCACGGTGGTAAGAGCAAATATTCAAAAGAGCAAATATTCAAATCAAAAAAGAATGCCTTTACCTCTCCCAGGGGTCTTGCTCAGAGCTCTTTGGTCCGGGGATCGGAGGCTCTCCCCGAGAATTACCCGGTGCCGGCTGGAGGTCCTGCGATCCCACGGATCCGTTGAGGTTCAAAAGCAGTGTCCCATTTGGGTCGCCAAAACCTGTCACCGAAATCCGGGAATAAACCTCGTAACACCGATGTAGTGTTAAAAGGCAGGCATTCTTTATTGCAGCGCTGGATGCACGGGGGATAGCTCCACCCAACGTGCATGCCAGGTGATCACCAACACACAGGTTATGTAGGAGCAAAACATACATATTCATCGTTTGTCTCAGAAAGGGCAGTCCTATGATAATCATTTCTTAGAATCCATTTCCATATTCTCCTCCCCGTCACGCATGCTCAGTGATTTGAGTCGGTGGTCCTCAAGGGTCTCTGGTGGTCGTCAGCGGTCTCGCACCCGTGTCCGCTGCGTGACCCTCTTCTTGCAGGCATGCGCAGTATCCTTGCTGTGGATGCACCTGTCCATAACAACTTACTTCATAAGATTAATATCTCCAAACCTGTTGTTCACTTTGGTAGGGACTGTACATGGAACATAGCAGCATTATACCTTGCCATGGTCAGTTAGCTTCATTACCTATTCCCTTGGTTACAAACTAATTATCTCAACCTGATGCTATAGTTTCTGTTTCATGGCCCCTGTCCCACGGTTACAAGTCCAGTTAACAAACAATCAAAACTACTTATTTTACAAGATGGAAGGGGAAAAACTAAGTTTTGTTCTAGGCGAAACCACTCTGGGTCCAACACACATTAACAATCCACAGGTTCATGATGTCGGTTGGGATATTAACACTACAGCGCTGACTGAAGAGCTCCTAAGGTTTATGGGTGATGACCCAAAATGTGCAAGATCACTCACCCGTGTAAGATGAGGTCTCTCAATCTGTACAGAAGATGAACCGCAGGTGGCGTTCCAACACACGGGGAGAGCCCCTGACCGCAAACCCGCTACTCTGAGGGAGACTGACTCAAGATGGCCCCCTCGCAGGACTCCGTTTATACCCAATTCGACTCTGACCTGTGGTCATATATGATCACGTAGGTCCCTATTGGCCAAAGACCTCAGCTTTGTCTCCCATCAACTGAAACTGCCGGTGCCCTGCGGGCATGATTCAAACTGCGGCAGGAATGTTTGCCCGCAGGCTTTGTCGGGGCGGGTGCATCTGCCACACCATAACACAGCTTCAGATACTTCCCATCAGAGTTGTGCAGGGGAGTGCAATGCAAAGAGGGGGTCACTCCACGGCACTTGTCTCTGGGGGATTGCTCTCAGGCTCAAGGAAAGGGACACTGAGAACTTACCTCCAGGGTGCTCCAGGGGCTCCAAATCAACATCCAGCCAAGAAGCACCATTGTCGGCATCCTCGTCTAGAAGCAAGCACAGATGAGAAAGGTTTCCATTGCACTTTGGGATCCACTGCTGCCTCAGTGAATTCCAGGCTCTGGAAGGGGCTCAGGTAACAAGGTGGGAGCCAGAAGAAGGTCCAGCTTGGCAAAGCTGCAGAGGGGCCTGGTGGCCTCTTGGCTGGCTCCTGGCAGCTCTCCCAACACTCTTGCCAGGCCATCTGCAACACCCTTGAGGAGCGGATGGACCAACATGCGGCCCCTGGGGGGCTTGCTTTCTGGGAGAGCTCTCTCGTACACAGCGGAAACCCTCGCTAAAGCACTGGAGGAAACAAACCAGCACCACACGTCTTGGGGAGAAGAGCCAGCTGAGCTCTGGGACGTATTCCTCTCAGGAGAATTACTGACCTCCTCCGGTGCTGTTACCAGCAGCTCATGAGGCTAAAGCGTGATTGATTTTGAAGATTGTCCATTCCATCACATCCATTTTCACGTCCTTCGTGAATTCACTCTCTAGGACTTATTTTGAAGTTTTAGAAAGCAGGCATTCTTTATTGCAGCGCTGGGTGCACGGGGGATAACTCCACCTAACGTGCACACCCAAAAGACAAAACTAGCAAGTATTTATACTGTGCTAATATACATATTCAGTATCTTTCCGAGTAGTGCTTATCACATTCAAGGATCTTCCGGGAACTCCTTAGCATATGCTAATGTCTTTCGTGCATGCTTGTTGGCACCTCCAGGTGGTCCTCGGGGGTCTTCGCACTCAGTCCTGGTATCACATATACCTTATCCCTCAAGGCTGGTTTTGTGATCACCTTGTAACTTTCTTATCTTTGCGCATCTGTTTTTCCAAGGCCGAGCTGTTTAAAATGAGATTGTTCCAGAGCTTCTTATCTTACAACTAATTATTTTCTAAGTTACGACGGTTTCCCTTTTGTTTGGTTACATCTGTTGAGCAATGGCTCTAATTGCTTGAATTGATCTTAATATTTCAATATTCACAGGTATCAGATGCACCCGATGAGGAGAATCCTCCTGTCCCCAAAAAGGAGACTCTGCCAACTGGTGGCCTCACGTTTCTGTGCTATCAAGGGAAAACACACAGGTACGTGTCAGGCTGCAAGGGAGAGAGGGACAGTGAGGGGAAAGGTAAGCTGACGGTGGTGTCTCCACCCTAGAGCTTTTAGGTGCAGTAGGACAAAGTCCCAGGCCCTCAGGGCTTCGCAGACTTCAGAGCAATGCCGCTAGCAGTTTTTCGACACTGGACACGAGAGCCTCAGGGAATCTGGAGACCTTCCATACACTGTGACTTTCCCAGCTCACTGACCTGGCGTGATCAGCGGGCAATTGCAGGCAGGCATGGCCAGTCTTCTCTTTGAGAGACAACTACCGGAGCTGACTTCTGCTGCTGGCAGGGCCTTGGCCCCAGAATGCAAGCGGACACCATCTTCTGGGGTCTTTAAAGAATAAAGCCCAGCTTTGCAAAGCTACTGGGGACAAAGCACAGCTCTCCCTCAACACCTCAGCTGTGTCCTAACACATTCATCTCTTGAGATCATCTCCGGTCACTGAATTATTTACCAGGCTCAATCACCTGCAACGTGGAGGGGATGAAGGGACATTTGACTTGAAAGCTGTTTCTGAAAATCAAGGCTCTGCTAGCAGTAGCCACCTAGAGAGCCCAAAGGTGATTTACTACAAGCTGGAATTATTGGAGAAGGCTGCTCCAATCCATTCACCTGAAAACACGTGCTTTGGATCAGATACTACAACCTCCGTGGGGTAAGCAAAGCCCATGAGTGCAAGCTCTATCTCCCTCTTCTGTTGACACCTGAAGAACGGTGAGCCAACACAGTATCGCCTTCGCTCCCGCCCAAGGTCAAAATTCAGTACTACCTCTCATTCCCAAAGCTCGCAACTCTTCACTCCAATGAGGCCGGCAGGATTGCTCCCATCACGCCGTGGGGCCTGGCTGCCTGTCCAGCAGGCAGCGAGCGCTAAAAGCCCGCCTGTTACCATCTGGGAGTGCAAACTTTTCTCGAGCTACAGATGTGGCTCAGGCTCTCGTGAAACTGCTCCATCCTGGCACCTTCAAAACAGCTTGCTGAGGACGCAGAGCACATTGTCTTCTCCTACTACCTTAACTGTGCAGTGGGGAGAACAGCACCACTAACACGGCACCTAGATCAATCTTTTCATTTTTATCGGAGTAGCTCTTGTAGCTGAGCCAAAGCTCAGCTCAAAGAAAAGAGGGGAGCTCAGGAAACCCGAGCCATGCTCCAGTGCACGACCAGGCAGCGGGGCACCAGCACCAGCCAGCTGCCTTGCCATGCATTTGGATGAGCCTGGATCTGGAGGCTTGCCACTGCCAAGCCACTCGTTTTGATAACACTCTCCTACTTGTCAAGTGGGGAAACGCTTCAGCGGTCTGATTTGGCAGCTGTAGCCTCAGGGACATGCCGTCACGAGAGAAGTGCAGTTCCACGTGCCTAATGAAGCAATGAAGGCTGCCAGCATGGACCAACATACAGCCCCTCGGGCCTTTCTTACCGGGAGAGAGAGCTCTCACGCACACAGAGGGATCATAGAATCATCGTAGAATGGTTTGGGTTGGTTGGAAGGGACCTCAAAGACCATCTAGTTCCAACCCCCCTGCCATGGGCAGGGGTACCCTCCACTAGCCCAGGTTGCCCAAAGCCTCATCCAACCTGGCCTTGAACGCTTCCAGGGATGGGGCCTCCACAACTTCTCTGGGCAACCTGTGCCAGTGCCTCACCACCCTCACAGGGAAGAATTTCTTTCTAACATCGAATCTAAATCTACCCTCTGTCAGTTTAAACCCATTCCCCCTTGTCCTGTCACTACACTCCCTGATTAACAGTCCCTCTCCAGCTTTCCTGTAGGCCCCTTCAGGTACTGGCAGGCCGCAATTAGGTCTCCCCGGAGCCTTCTCTTCTCCAGGCTGAACAACCCCAACTCTCTCAGCCTGTTCTCATAGGAGAGGTGCTCCAGCCCTCTGACCAACTTTGTGTTGAAACCCTCGCTAAAGCAATGGAGAGAAAAAAACATCATCCACACTTCCCGGGCAGAAGCCTTAAAACCCTCTCGTCCTCAACACTTGAACAGCCTTGATTGTTAATGTGTGTTTTGCTTCTAAATGTGTGTTTTGCTTCCGTGTCCGGAGGCCACAGCCTTATCAGCACAGCTGAGCTGGTGCCAATGCTTCAGCCAGCCTTTCCACAGGCTGTTCAAGCGGGGGTGTGGGGGCCACCACTTTGTTACTCCCAAGGCAGCAAAAGCCTTGCTCAGGGAGGCTCTGACCAGGAGGCTCAGCACCCAGATGCGGAGATACTTGACAGCACCCCCACTTGGTGATGGCCCATCAATTAGGGCCCATTACTAAGCAAGGACCTTTGCTTTGCCCCCAGCAGGCTTGTTTGCCAGGCTTGTGTCCCTGGAGCTGTTCTAGATGCCTTCCCTCTTTTCCTGGCTATGCCATTTGAGCAGGTCCATGGCCAGATGACCCTGCTGCAATAAACCAGTCCGTGCCACTGGCCAGGTGGGGCTCCCGTACCGTGCGGCGCTCAGGTTGGTGTCGCTGGCCGTGGCCGTGGGCTCCCCCAGTGCATCGTGGCCCCGCCACTGGTTGGAGGAGCCAGTGTGCCCGGCCCCTGCCTGCACCACGGCTGCACCGGGCTGGTGCCTCGCGGGGTTTGCTGTTGGTACCACTCGGACACTTGTGCAACAGCTCCGTCCATCTTTATTCACAAACGGCCGACTGGTCCCAGAAGCTGTCGGTCAGGGGTCTGTGAGCGTGCCGCAATGCCGACCCTGGCGGGGCCACCTTCAGCGCTGTCCGGAGGGCCGGGGGGGCCTTTTGGGTTGAGGCTGGAGAGCGCCAGGCTGATCCTGCAGCTGCAGAGTGGTTGGGGTCAGCCTGTGGGGGTGCGGGCGCCGTGGGGACCGTGTGGAGGCCGGGTGTGAGGGCCGTGTGGAGGCCTGGTGCGAGGGCTGTGTGGACGCCGGGTGCGAGGGCCGTGTAGCCGCCTGGTGCGAGGGCCGTGTGTCCGCCTGGTGCGAGGGCCGTGTGGAGGCCGGGTGCGAGGGCCGTGTGGAGGCCGGGTGCGAGGGCCGTGTGGCCACCTGGTGCGAGGGCCGTGTGGCCGCCGGGTGCGAGGGCCGTGCGGACGCTGAGTGCGAGGGCCGTGTGGACGCCGGGTGTGAGGGCCGTGTGGACGCTGGGTGCGAGGACTGTGGGGGTCGTGGGGAGGCCGAGCACGCCGGTTTGCCAGGCAGGAGCGCTGGCTGCTGGCTTTCGGTCCCGCTCTCAGGGCTGCTGGGGCAGCTGGTCCAGCTGGCGATGCTGCTCTGGCTGATGGTGCTGTCCGGGATTGATGGCTGTGTGGAGGCCGGGCGCGGGGGCCGTGGGGGCGCTGAGCGCGCCGGTTTGCCAGGCAGGAGCCCTGGCTGCTGGTTTTCGGTCCAGCTCTCAGGGCTGCCGGGGCGGCTGGCAATGCTGCTCCGGCTGGTGCGGCTGTCTGGGCGCGAGGGGCGGCCACCGGCTTCCAGCCAGTCTCCGGAACCTGCCATGGCGCGCCTGTGGAGAGAGGAGGCTGCTGCGGCCCTGAACTCCAGTCAGAGCAAGATCCTGAGAAGGCCGCCCAGGAATTAAGTTGAAGCATCCGACAGCAGCAGCAGAAGCCTCGGCAGAGTTTTTTTCGCCAACCACTAATTCGCCGCTCCGCAGCAGCCTGGCGAGAAAAGCTTCGTGGCTATGAGCAGCCACCTAAGCAAGCAGCGTGTGTGTGTGTGTGTGTGCGCGCGCGTGTGTGGAGAACTAAATCAACGACTCACTCTTTTTTCTTCTGCCGCTGCCAATGGATCACGATGCAGCAGACCACTATGATAACTGGCACGGAAATCACGCCTGCTGCTGTGCCTATCATACAGCGCCTTCGCACATCTTGGGGGCATAAAACACCTGCGGTCCTCTGGGGACGGTCAGCACTTGCGATTCTCTTTCCGACCGCATCTGGAGGAGCAATTCAGGATGTTAGTCCGTCCTGTGCACCACTGGTGAGCTTGCAGCACTTCTCTTTGATATGGCCAGCTTTCGGGACATGTCTCCCACTTAGGGACCCCAGCAAGACTGCTCAGTACCTGAGTCCGCTTGGAAAAAATCATATCTGCTGGCCTGGTGGTCTTCTCCGGACTCTGACAGCACTGCCAAAAAGCAGAGACGACAGGTAAAGCCTGAGGTGCTGACGTGACGTGCAAGAGCGGGTGCTGGGGGAAGAGCCTGCTGAGACACAGCCATCCTGAGGGCTGACACCGGCTGACCGCGGGACAGCAAGTACCTGGCGTGCCGGCGCCTTGCGTTGCCTGCGCTTCGTCGGGAGGGACTGGCAGGGAGCCGCTTGCTTCCGTCTGGAAACAAGAGCTTCTTCACAGCCTCTCGGTCCGTCTCTTGAGAAAGCAAGCAGGACAGCTGGATTAGATGGAACTGTTCCCCATCAGGGAGATGGCAGCATCAGGAGGCAAGACTTCTCAAAGACACCAGTAAGGTTTAGCAACAAGGCCTGGGCTTTTGGGGCTGCACCTGGTCACTACTCCAAACCACAGTCACACCTGACCTGCCGGCAGACCAGGAAATGGCGTGTGATCTTCTGGCTTGCCTGGCACATAGTGCGCTTTGGGCGAACGGCAAGGGGATGATGCTAAACGCCTTCCTCCTTCAAAGAGGACGGGAAGAAGCTGCAGCCAGGCCAGCCGGGGAAACAGCCCTTCTGAGAAGGGCCCTCACGCCCTTCCCTGTGAGCACCAGCAACAGTCACATTCGTCCCATCCCAGCTCTCGATCTGCAGACGGGAAATCGAGCGCAGGCCACAGCGTCTCCAGACGTGTATCTAAAACCTCCGGCTGCCGAGTCTCACAGCTAAGGCACAGTGAAAAATACCCACTGTGTCGTCTCTCCAGTTCGTCCAGCATCTCCCTCAGGAGTGGAGATGGCTCTGGGCGCTTTTTTCCTCCTTCAGGTTGGTGGTACTGCGCTCTTGGAGGACCTTCACAGAAAGTATTTGGTTCAATTTCACAGGACTAAATTATGGAAAACCAGTGCTTAGCCTGTGAGGTCAGCAGAGACAGACTGACTCACCCCTGCGGTGCCAACCGGCCTGTGGCACAGCATCCAGCTGAGGAGCCGGAAAAGCCCTTCCCACGGGCACATCTGTAACTGAACAGGCAGAGAAGCTTCCGTCATGGATTGCCAGCTGCATCGGCAGACCCGAACGGCGGAAGCGGTGAGGGGATCACGCGAGGAGAGGGCACAACGCATGCAGGGCGTGGGTGGGAGCCAGAAGAAGGTCCAGCTTGGCAAAGCTGCAGAGGGGCCTGGTGGCCTCTTGGCTGGCTCCTGGCAGCTCTCCCAACACTCTTGCCAGGCCATCTGCAACACCCTTGAGGAGCGGATGGACCAACATGCGGCCCCTGGGGGCTTGCTTTCTGGGAGAGCTCTCTCGCACACAGCGGAAACCCTCGTTAAAGCACTGGAGGAAACAAACCAGCACCACACGTCTCGGGGAGAGGAGCCCGCCGGCCTGTGAAAGGCTGCACCAGCGCCGCCTGCTTACCTGCTCCCTGTGCTCGCCACGGAGCAGCCCAGGCAGCCCTGGCATGCAGGGCCACCAGGAGGAGGAAGACGAGGAGAAGGCGGTGGGTGGGGGCCATGCTCCCCCACACTCGCACAGTAACGCTGCTGCTGCTGCTGCTGCTTGCTGCTGCTGCTGCTGGCTGCTGCTGCTGCTGCTGCAGTAGTCGGGGCCAGAGGCTGAGCACTCAGTTTATATGGCTGAAGCGGCGCTGCTGGGCTCTGTGACCTCACAGCCCCAGTGACCTCATGGCTGGGCCAAGGCTGCGTGGGGAGGGCTCTCAGGG
>NW_026561841.1:0-37524 GCF_028858705.1 Grus americana | reverse complement strand
GCGCAGCCTTGGCCTCTATTGTGAGGTGGTTGAAGTGCAGCGGGCGAGGCGCAGCGCGGCGGCCCCGGACTCCATTGGCAGGCGCTGAAAGTAGAGAGGGGCGGCGCAGCGCGGCACGCCCGGCCTTCATTATTAGGCGGTGCAAGTGCAGCGTGGCGCAGCGCAGCGCTTCGCACACATGCTCCATTGTCAGGCGGTGCACGTGCAGCAGGGCGCAGCACAGCGCGGCAGCCCCGGCCTCCATTGTGTGGCGCTGCAATTACAGCGGGGCTTGGGGCAGCGCAGCAGCTCCAGCCTGCATTGTGAGGCAGTGCAAGTGCAGCGGGGCGCCACGCAGCACAATGGCCTTGGCCTGCATTGTGAGGCAGTGCAAGTGCAGCGGGGCGTGGCACAGGGCGGCATCCCTGGCCTCCATTGTGAGGCGGTGCAAATACAGCACAGAACAGTGCTGCGCGGCAGGCCCGGCCTCCACTGTGAGGCGTTGCATGCGCAGCGGGGCGTGGCGCAGCACGGCTGGCTGGGCCTCCATTGTGAGGCATTGCAAGTACAGCGGGGCGTAGCACATGGCGGCTGGCTCCGCTTCGATTGTGAGGCAATACTTATTCTAAGGGGTGCGGCACAGCCTGGCAGCCCGGCCTGTATTGTGAGGCGCTGGAAGTGCAGGGGGGCGCAGCGCAGCATAGCGGCCCCGGCCTCCATTGTGAGGCGGTGCCAGTACAGCGTGGCGCAGTGCGGTGCGGTGCAGCGCGGCAGCCTTGGCCTCTATTGTGAGGTGGTTGAAGTGCAGCGGGCGAGGCGCAGCGCGGCGGCCCGGACTCCATTGTCAGGCGCTGAAAGTAGAGAGGGGCGCGGCGCAGCGCGGCACGCCCGGCCTTCATTATTAGGCGGTGCAAGTGCAGCGTGGCGCAGCGCAGCGCTTTGCGCACATGCTCCATTGTCAGGCGGTGCACGTGCAGAAGGGCGCAGCACAGCGCGGCAGCCCCGGCCTCCATTGTGTGGCGGTGCAATTACAGCGGGGCTTGGGGCAGCGCAGCAGCTCCAGCCTGCATTGTGAGGCAGTGCAAGTGCAGCGGGGCGCCACGCAGCACAATGGCCTTCGCCTGCATTGTGAGGCAGTGCAAGTGCAGCGGGGCGTGGCACAGGGCGGCATCCCTGGCCTCCATTGTGAGGCGGTGCAAATACAGCACAGAACAGTGCTGCGCGGCAGGCCCGGCCTCCACTGTGAGGCGTTGCATGCGCAGCGGGGCGTGGCGCAGCACGGCTGGCTGGGCCTCCATTGTGAGGCGTTGCAAGTACAGCGGGGCGTAGCACATGGCGGCTGGCTCCGCTTCGATTGTGAGGCAATACTTATTCTAAGGGGTGCGGCACAGCATGGCAGCCCCGGCCTGTATTGTGAGGCGCTGGAAGTGCAGGGGGGCGCAGCGCAGCATAGCGGCCCCGGCCTCCATTGTGAGGCGGTGCCAGTACAGCGTGGCGCAGTGCGGTGCGGTGCAGCGCGGCAGCCTTGGCCTCTATTGTGAGGTGGTTGAAGTGCAGCGGGCGAGGCGCAGCGCGGCGGCCCCGGACTCCATTGTCAGGCGCTGAAAGTAGAGAGGGGCGCGGCGCAGCGCGGCACGCCCGGCCTTCATTATTAGGCGGTGCAAGTGCAGCGTGGCGCAGCGCAGCGCTTCGCGCACATGCTCCATTGTCAGGCGGTGCACGTGCAGAAGGGCGCAGCACAGCGCGGCAGCCCCGGCCTCCATTGTGTGGCGGTGCAATTACAGCGGGGCTTGGGGCAGCGCAGCAGCTCCAGCCTGCATTGTGAGGCAGTGCAAGTGCAGCGGGGCGCCACGCAGCACAATGGCCTTGGCTGCATTGTGAGGCAGTGCAAGTGCAGCGGGGCGTGGCACAGGGCGGCATCCCTGGCCTCCATTGTGAGGCGGTGCAAATACAGCACAGAACAGTGCTGCGCGGCAGGCCGGCCTCCACTGTGAGGCGTTGCATGCGCAGCGGGGCGTGGCGCAGCACGGCTGGCTGGGCCTCCATTGTGAGGCGTTGCAAGTACAGCGGGGCGTAGCACATGGCGGCTGGCTCCGCTTCGATTGTGAGGCAATACTTATTCTAAGGGGTGCGGCACAGCATGGCAGCCCGGCCTGTATTGTGAGGCGCTGGAAGTGCAGGGGGGCGCAGCGCAGCATAGCGGCCCGGCCTCCATTGTGAGGCGGTGCCAGTACAGCGTGGCGCAGTGCGGTGCGGTGCAGCGCGGCAGCCTTGGCCTCTATTGTGAGGTGGTTGAAGTGCAGCGGGCGAGGCGCAGCGCGGCGGCCCCGGACTCCATTGTCAGGCGCTGAAAGTAGAGAGGGGCGCGGCGCAGCGCGGCACGCCCGGCCTTCATTATTAGGCGGTGCAAGTGCAGCGTGGCGCAGCGCAGCGCTTCGCGCACATGCTCCATTGTCAGGCGGTGCACGTGCAGAAGGGCGCAGCACAGCGCGGCAGCCCCGGCCTCCATTGTGTGGCGGTGCAATTACAGCGGGGCTTGGGGCAGCGCAGCAGCTCCAGCCTGCATTGTGAGGCAGTGCAAGTGCAGCGGGGCACCACGCAGCACAATGGCCGTCGCCTGCATTGTGAGGCAGTGCAAGTGCAGCGGGGCGTGGCACAGGGCGGCATCCTCGCCTCCATTGTGAGGCGGTGCAAATACAGCACAGAACAGTGCTGCGCGGCAGGCCCGGCCTCCACTGTGAGGCGTTGCATGCGCAGCGGGGCGTGGCGCAGCACGGCTGGCTGGGCCTCCATTGTGAGGCGTTGCAAGTACAGCGGGGCGTAGCACATGGCAGCTGGCTCCGCTTCGATTGTGAGGCAATACAAGTTCTAAGGGGTGCGGCACAGCATGGCAGCCCCGGCCTGTATTGTGAGGCGCTGGAAGTGCAGGGGGGCGCAGCGCAGCATAGCGGCCCCGGCCTCCATTGTGAGGCGGTGCCAGTACAGCGTGGCGCAGTGCGGTGCGGTGCAGCGCGGCAGCCTTGGCCTCTATTGTGAGGTGGTTGAAGTGCAGCGGGCGAGGCGCAGCGCGGCGGCCCCGGACTCCATTGTCAGGCGCTGAAAGTAGAGAGGGGCGCGGCGCAGCGCGGCACGCCCGGCCTTCATTATTAGGCGGTGCAAGTGCAGCGTGGCACAGCGCAGCGCTTCGCGCACAGCTCCATTGTCAGGCGGTGCACGTGCAGAAGGGCGCAGCACAGCGCGGCAGCCCCGGCCTCCATTGTGTGGCGGTGCAATTACAGCGGGGCTTGGGGCAGCGCAGCAGCTCCAGCCTGCATTGTGAGGCAGTGCAAGTGCAGCGGGGCGCCACGCAGCACAATGGCCTTGGCCTGCATTGTGAGGCAGTGCAAGTGCAGCGGGGCGTGGCACAGGGCGGCATCCCTGGCCTCCATTGTGAGGCGGTGCAAATACAGCACAGAACAGTGCTGCGCGGCAGGCCCGGCCTCCACTGTGAGGCGTTGCATGCGCAGCGGGGCGTGGCGCAGCACGGCTGGCTGGGCCTCCATTGTGAGGCATTGCAAGTACAGCGGGGCGTAGCACATGGCGGCTGGCTCCGCTTCGATTGTGAGGCAATACTTATTCTAAGGGGTGCGGCACAGCATGGCAGCCCCGGCCTGTATTGTGAGGCGCTGGAAGTGCAGGGGGGCGCAGCGCAGCATAGCGGCCCCGGCCTCCATTGTGAGGCGGTGCCAGTACAGCGTGGCGCAGTGCGGTGCGGTGCAGCGCGGCAGCCTTGGCCTCTATTGTGAGGTGGTTGAAGTGCAGCGGGCGAGGCGCAGCGCGGCGGCCCCGGACTCCATTGTCAGGCGCTGAAAGTAGAGAGGGGCGCGGCGCAGCGCGGCACGCCCGGCCTTCATTATTAGGCGGTGCAAGTGCAGCGTGGCACAGCGCAGCGCTTCGCGCACATGCTCCATTGTCAGGCGGTGCACGTGCAGAAGGGCGCAGCACAGCGCGGCAGCCCCGGCCTCCATTGTGTGGCGGTGCAATTACAGCGGGGCTTGGGGCAGCGCAGCAGCTCCAGCCTGCATTGTGAGGCAGTGCAAGTGCAGCGGGGCGCCACGCAGCACAATGGCCTTCGCCTGCATTGTGAGGCAGTGCAAGTGCAGCGGGGCGTGGCACAGGGCGGCATCCCTGGCCTCCATTGTGAGGCGGTGCAAATACAGCACAGAACAGTGCTGCGCGGCAGGCCCGGCCTCCACTGTGAGGCGTTGCATGCGCAGCGGGGCGTGGCGCAGCACGGCTGGCTGGGCCTCCATTGTGAGGCATTGCAAGTACAGCGGGGCGTAGCACATGGCGGCTGGCTCCGCTTCGATTGTGAGGCAATACTTATTCTAAGGGGTGCGGCACAGCATGGCAGCCCCGGCCTGCATTGTGAGGCGCTGGAAGTGCAGGGGGGCGCAGCGCAGCATAGCGGCCCCGGCCTCCATTGTGAGGCGGTGCCAGTACAGCGTGGCGCAGTGCGGTGCGGTGCAGCGCGGCAGCCTTGGCCTCTATTGTGAGGTGGTTGAAGTGCAGCGGGCGAGGCGCAGCGCGGCGGCCCCGGACTCCATTGTCAGGCGCTGAAAGTAGAGAGGGGCGCGGCGCAGCGCGGCACGCCCGGCCTTCATTATTAGGCGGTGCAAGTGCAGCGTGGCACAGCGCAGCGCTTCGCGCACATGCTCCATTGTCAGGCGGTGCACGTGCAGAAGGGCGCAGCACAGCGCGGCAGCCCCGGCCTCCATTGTGTGGCGGTGCAATTACAGCGGGGCTTGGGGCAGCGCAGCAGCTCCAGCCTGCATTGTGAGGCAGTGCAAGTGCAGCGGGGCGCCACGCAGCACAATGGCCTTCGCCTGCATTGTGAGGCAGTGCAAGTGCAGCGGGGCGTGGCACAGGGCGGCATCCCTGGCCTCCATTGTGAGGCGGTGCAAATACAGCACAGAACAGTGCTGCGCGGCAGGCCCGGCCTCCACTGTGAGGCGTTGCATGCGCAGCGGGGCGTGGCGCAGCACGGCTGGCTGGGCCTCCATTGTGAGGCATTGCAAGTACAGCGGGGCGTAGCACATGGCGGCTGGCTCCGCTTCGATTGTGAGGCAATACAAGTTCTAAGGGGTGCGGCACAGCATGGCAGCCCCGGCCTGTATTGTGAGGCGCTGGAAGTGCAGGGGGGCGCAGCGCAGCATAGCGGCCCCGGCCTCCATTGTGAGGCGGTGCCAGTACAGCGTGGCGCAGTGCGGTGCGGTGCAGCGCGGCAGCCTTGGCCTCTATTGTGAGGTGGTTGAAGTGCAGCGGGCGAGGCGCAGCGCGGCGGCCCCGGACTCCATTGTCAGGCGCTGAAAGTAGAGAGGGGCGCGGCGCAGCGCGGCTCGCCCGGCCTTCATTATTAGGCGGTGCAAGTGCAGCGTGGCACAGCGCAGCGCTTCGCGCACATGCTCCATTGTCAGGCGGTGCACGTGCAGAAGGGCGCAGCACAGCGCGGCAGCCCCGGCCTCCATTGTGTGGCGGTGCAATTACAGCGGGGCTTGGGGCAGCGCAGCAGCTCCAGCCTGCATTGTGAGGCAGTGCAAGTGCAGCGGGGCGCCACGCAGCACAATGGCCTTCGCCTGCATTGTGAGGCAGTGCAAGTGCAGCGGGGCGTGGCACAGGGCGGCATCCCTGGCCTCCATTGTGAGGCGGTGCAAATACAGCACAGAACAGTGCTGCGCGGCAGGCCCGGCCTCCACTGTGAGGCGTTGCATGCGCAGCGGGGCGTGGCGCAGCACGGCTGGCTGGGCCTCCATTGTGAGGCATTGCAAGTACAGCGGGGCGTAGCACATGGCAGCTGGCTCCGCTTCGATTGTGAGGCAATACTTATTCTAAGGGGTGCGGCACAGCGTGGCAGCCCCGGCCTGTATTGTGAGGCGCTGGAAGTGCAGGGGGGCGCAGCGCAGCATAGTGGCCCAGGCCTCCATTGTGAGGCGGTGCCAGTACAGCGTGGCGCAGTGCGGTGCGGTGCAGCGCGGCAGCCTTGGCCTCTATTGTGAGGTGGTTGAAGTGCAGCGGGCGAGGCGCAGCGCGGCGGCCCCGGACTCCATTGTCAGGCGCTGAAAGTAGAGAGGGGCGCGGCGCAGCGCGGCACGCCCGGCCTTCATTATTAGGCGGTGCAAGTGCAGCGTGGCACAGCGCAGCGCTTCGCGCACATGCTCCATTGTCAGGCGGTGCACGTGCAGAAGGGCGCAGCACAGCGCGGCAGCCCCGGCCTCCATTGTGTGGCGGTGCAATTACAGCGGGGCTTGGGGCAGCGCAGCAGCTCCAGCCTGCATTGTGAGGCAGTGCAAGTGCAGCGGGGCGCCACGCAGCACAACGGCCTTCGCCTGCATTGTGAGGCAGTGCAAGTGCAGCGGGGCGTGGCACAGGGCGGCATCCCTGGCCTCCATTGTGAGGCGGTGCAAATACAGCACAGAACAGTGCTGCGCGGCAGGCCCGGCCTCCACTGTGAGGCGTTGCATGCGCAGCGGGGCGTGGCGCAGCACGGCTGGCTGGGCCTCCATTGTGAGGCATTGCAAGTACAGCGGGGCGTAGCACATGGCGGCTGGCTCCGCTTCGATTGTGAGGCAATACAATTCTAAGGGGTGCGGCACAGCATGGCAGCCCCGGCCTGCATTGTGAGGCGCTGGAAGTGCAGGGGGGCGCAGCGCAGCATAGCGGCCCCGGCCTCCATTGTGAGGCGGTGCCAGTACAGCGTGGCGCAGTGCGGTGCGGTGCAGCGCGGCAGCCTTGGCCTCTATTGTGAGGTGGTTGAAGTGCAGCGGGCGAGGCGCAGCGCGGCGGCCCCGGACTCCATTGTCAGGCGCTGAAAGTAGAGAGGGGCGCGGCGCAGCGCGGCACGCCCGGCCTTCATTATTAGGCGGTGCAAGTGCAGCGTGGCACAGCGCAGCGCTTCGCGCACATGCTCCATTGTCAGGCGGTGCACGTGCAGAAGGGCGCAGCACAGCGCGGCAGCCCCGGCCTCCATTGTGTGGCGGTGCAATTACAGCGGGGCTTGGGGCAGCGCAGCAGCTCCAGCCTGCATTGTGAGGCAGTGCAAGTGCAGCGGGGCGCCACGCAGCACAATGGCCTTCGCCTGCATTGTGAGGCAGTGCAAGTGCAGCGGGGCGTGGCACAGGGCGGCATCCCTGGCCTCCATTGTGAGGCGGTGCAAATACAGCACAGAACAGTGCTGCGCAGCAGACCCGGCCTCCACTGTGAGGCGTTGCATGCGCAGCGGGGCGTGGCGCAGCACGGCTGGCTGGGCCTCCATTGTGAGGCATTGCAAGTACAGCGGGGCGTAGCACATGGCGGCTGGCTCCGCTTCGATTGTGAGGCAATACTTATTCTAAGGGGTGCGGCACAGCATGGCAGCCCCGGCCTGTATTGTGAGGCGCTGGAAGTGCAGGGGGGCGCAGCGCAGCATAGCGGCCCCGGCCTCCATTGTGAGGCAGTGCCAGTACAGCGTGGCGCAGTGCGGTGCGGTGCAGCGCGGCAGCCTTGGCCTCTATTGTGAGGTGGTTGAAGTGCAGCGGGCGAGGCGCAGCGCGGCGGCCCCAGACTCCATTGTCAGGCGCTGAAAGTAGAGAGGGGCGCGGCGCAGCGCGGCACGCCCGGCCTTCATTATTAGGCGGTGCAAGTGCAGCGTGGCACAGCGCAGCGCTTCGCGCACATGCTCCATTGTCAGGCGGTGCACGTGCAGAAGGGCGCAGCACAGCGCGGCAGCCCCGGCCTCCATTGTGTGGCGGTGCAATTACAGCGGGGCTTGGGGCAGCGCAGCAGCTCCAGCCTGCATTGTGAGGCAGTGCAAGTGCAGCGGGGCGCCACGCAGCACAATGGCCTTGGCCTGCATTGTGAGGCAGTGCAAGTGCAGCGGGGCGTGGCACAGGGCGGCATCCCTGGCCTCCATTGTGAGGCGGTGCAAATACAGCACAGAACAGTGCTGCGCGGCAGGCCCGGCCTCCACTGTGAGGCGTTGCATGCGCAGCGGGGCGTGGCGCAGCACGGCTGGCTGGGCCTCCATTGTGAGGCATTGCAAGTACAGCGGGGCGTAGCACATGGCGGCTGGCTCCGCTTCGATTGTGAGGCAATACTTATTCTAAGGGGTGCGGCACAGCATGGCAGCCCCGGCCTGTATTGTGAGGCGCTGGAAGTGCAGGGGGGCGCAGCGCAGCATAGCGGCCCCGGCCTCCATTGTGAGGCGGTGCCAGTACAGCGTGGCGCAGTGCGGTGCGGTGCAGCGCGGCAGCCTTGGCCTCTATTGTGAGGTGGTTGAAGTGCAGCGGGCGAGGCGCAGCGCGGCGGCCCCGGACTCCATTGTCAGGCGCTGAAAGTAGAGAGGGGCGCGGCGCAGCGCGGCACGCCCGGCCTTCATTATTAGGCGGTGCAAGTGCAGCGTGGCACAGCGCAGCGCTTCGCGCACATGCTCCATTGTCAGGCGGTGCACGTGCAGAAGGGCGCAGCACAGCGCGGCAGCCCCGGCCTCCATTGTGTGGCGGTGCAATTACAGCGGGGCTTGGGGCAGCGCAGCAGCTCCAGCCTGCATTGTGAGGCAGTGCAAGTGCAGCGGGGCGCCACGCAGCACAATGGCCTTCGCCTGCATTGTGAGGCAGTGCAAGTGCAGCGGGGCGTGGCACAGGGCGGCATCCCTGGCCTCCATTGTGAGGCGGTGCAAATACAGCACAGAACAGTGCTGCGCGGCAGGCCCGGCCTCCACTGTGAGGCGTTGCATGCGCAGCGGGGCGTGGCGCAGCACGGCTGGCTGGGCCTCCATTGTGAGGCGTTGCAAGTACAGCGGGGCGTAGCACATGGCGGCTGGCTCCGCTTCGATTGTGAGGCAATACAATTCTAAGGGGTGCGGCACAGCATGGCAGCCCCGGCCTGTATTGTGAGGCGCTGGAAGTGCAGGGGGGCGCAGCGCAGCATAGCGGCCCCGGCCTCCATTGTGAGGCGGTGCCAGTACAGCGTGGCGCAGTGCGGTGCGGTGCAGCGCGGCAGCCTTGGCCTCTATTGTGAGGTGGTTGAAGTGCAGCGGGCGAGGCGCAGCGCGGCGGCCCCGGACTCCATTGTCAGGCGCTGAAAGTAGAGAGGGGCGCGGCGCAGCGCGGCACGCCCGGCCTTCATTATTAGGCGGTGCAAGTGCAGCGTGGCACAGCGCAGCGCTTCGCGCACATGCTCCATTGTCAGGCGGTGCACGTGCAGAAGGGCGCAGCACAGCGCGGCAGCCCCGGCCTCCATTGTGTGGCGGTGCAATTACAGCGGGGCTTGGGGCAGCGCAGCAGCTCCAGCCTGCATTGTGAGGCAGTGCAAGTGCAGCGGGGCGCCACGCAGCACAATGGCCTTCGCCTGCATTGTGAGGCAGTGCAAGTGCAGCGGGGCGTGGCACAGGGCGGCATCCCTGGCCTCCATTGTGAGGCGGTTCAAATACAGCACAGAACAGTGCTGCGCGGCAGGCCCGGCCTCCACTGTGAGGCGTTGCATGCGCAGCGGGGCGTGGCGCAGCACGGCTGGCTGGGCCTCCATTGTGAGGCATTGCAAGTACAGCGGGGCGTAGCACATGGCGGCTGGCTCCGCTTCGATTGTGAGGCAATACTTATTCTAAGGGGTGCGGCACAGCATGGCAGCCCTGGCCTGCATTGTGAGGCGCTGGAAGTGCAGGGGGGCGCAGCGCAGCATAGCGGCCCCGGCCTCCATTGTGAGGCGGTGCCAGTACAGCGTGGCGCAGTGCGGTGCGGTGCAGCGCGGCAGCCTTGGCCTCTATTGTGAGGTGGTTGAAGTGCAGCGGGCGAGGCGCAGCGCGGCGGCCCCGGACTCCATTGTCAGGCGCTGAAAGTAGAGAGGGGCGCGGCGCAGCGCGGCACGCCCGGCCTTCATTATTAGGCGGTGCAAGTGCAGCGTGGCACAGCGCAGCGCTTCGCGCACATGCTCCATTGTCAGGCGGTGCACGTGCAGAAGGGCGCAGCACAGCGCGGCAGCCCCGGCCTCCATTGTGTGGCGGTGCAATTACAGCGGGGCTTGGGGCAGCGCAGCAGCTCCAGCCTGCATTGTGAGGCAGTGCAAGTGCAGCGGGGCGCCACGCAGCACAATGGCCTTCGCCTGCATTGTGAGGCAGTGCAAGTGCAGCGGGGCGTGGCACAGGGCGGCATCCCTGGCCTCCATTGTGAGGCGGTGCAAATACAGCACAGAACAGTGCTGCGCGGCAGGCCCGGCCTCCACTGTGAGGCGTTGCATGCGCAGCGGGGCGTGGCGCAGCACGGCTGGCTGGGCCTCCATTGTGAGGCATTGCAAGTACAGCGGGGCGTAGCACATGGCGGCTGGCTCCGCTTCGATTGTGAGGCAATACTTATTCTAAGGGGTGCGGCACAGCATGGCAGCCCCGGCCTGTATTGTGAGGCGCTGGAAGTGCAGGGGGGCGCAGCGCAGCATAGCGGCCCCGGCCTCCATTGTGAGGCGGTGCCAGTACAGCGTGGCGCAGTGCGGTGCGGTGCAGCGCGGCAGCCTTGGCCTCTATTGTGAGGTGGTTGAAGTGCAGCGGGCGAGGCGCAGCGCGGCGGCCCCGGACTCCATTGTCAGGCGCTGAAAGTAGAGAGGGGCGCGGCGCAGCGCGGCACGCCCGGCCTTCATTATTAGGCGGTGCAAGTGCAGCGTGGCACAGCGCAGCGCTTCGCGCACATGCTCCATTGTCAGGCGGTGCACGTGCAGAAGGGCGCAGCACAGCGCGGCAGCCCCGGCCTCCATTGTGTGGCGGTGCAATTACAGCGGGGCTTGGGGCAGCGCAGCAGCTCCAGCCTGCATTGTGAGGCAGTGCAAGTGCAGCGGGGCGCCACGCAGCACAATGGCCTTCGCCTGCATTGTGAGGCAGTGCAAGTGCAGCGGGGCGTGGCACAGGGCGGCATCCCTGGCCTCCATTGTGAGGCGGTGCAAATACAGCACAGAACAGTGCTGCGCGGCAGGCCCGGCCTCCACTGTGAGGCGTTGCATGCGCAGCGGGGCGTGGCGCAGCACGGCTGGCTGGGCCTCCATTGTGAGGCATTGCAAGTACAGCGGGGCGTAGCACATGGCGGCTGGCTCCGCTTCGATTGTGAGGCAATACTTATTCTAAGGGGTGCGGCACAGCATGGCAGCCCCGGCCTGTATTGTGAGGCGCTGGAAGTGCAGGGGGGCGCAGCGCAGCATAGCGGCCCCGGCCTCCATTGTGAGGCGGTGCCAGTACAGCGTGGCGCAGTGCGGTGCGGTGCAGCGCGGCAGCCTTGGCCTCTATTGTGAGGTGGTTGAAGTGCAGCGGGCGAGGCGCAGCGCGGCGGCCCCGGACTCCATTGTCAGGCGCTGAAAGTAGAGAGGGGCGCGGCGCAGCGCGGCACGCCCGGCCTTCATTATTAGGCGGTGCAAGTGCAGCGTGGCACAGCGCAGCGCTTCGCGCACATGCTCCATTGTCAGGCGGTGCACGTGCAGAAGGGCGCAGCACAGCGCGGCAGCCCCGGCCTCCATTGTGTGGCGGTGCAATTACAGCGGGGCTTGGGGCAGCGCAGCAGCTCCAGCCTGCATTGTGAGGCAGTGCAAGTGCAGCGGGGCGCCACGCAGCACAATGGCCTTGGCCTGCATTGTGAGGCAGTGCAAGTGCAGCGGGGCGTGGCACAGGGCGGCATCCCTGGCCTCCATTGTGAGGCGGTGCAAATACAGCACAGAACAGTGCTGCGCGGCAGGCCCGGCCTCCACTGTGAGGCGTTGCATGCGCAGCGGGGCGTGGCGCAGCACGGCTGGCTGGGCCTCCATTGTGAGGCATTGCAAGTACAGCGGGGCGTAGCACATGGCGGCTGGCTCCGCTTCGATTGTGAGGCAATACTTATTCTAAGGGGTGCGGCACAGCATGGCAGCCCCGGCCTGCATTGTGAGGCGCTGGAAGTGCAGGGGGGCGCAGCGCAGCATAGCGGCCCCGGCCTCCATTGTGAGGCGGTGCCAGTACAGCGTGGCGCAGTGCGGTGCGGTGCAGCGCGGCAGCCTTGGCCTCTATTGTGAGGTGGTTGAAGTGCAGCGGGCGAGGCGCAGCGCGGCGGCCCCGGACTCCATTGTCAGGCGCTGAAAGTAGAGAGGGGCGCGGCGCAGCGCGGCACGCCCGGCCTTCATTATTAGGCGGTGCAAGTGCAGCGTGGCACAGCGCAGCGCTTCGCGCACATGCTCCATTGTCAGGCGGTGCACGTGCAGAAGGGCGCAGCACAGCGCAGCAGCCCCGGCCTCCATTGTGTGGCGGTGCAATTACAGCGGGGCTTGGGGCAGCGCAGCAGCTCCAGCCTGCATTGTGAGGCAGTGCAAGTGCAGCGGGGCGCCACGCAGCACAATGGCCTTCGCCTGCATTGTGAGGCAGTGCAAGTGCAGCGGGGCGTGGCACAGGGCGGCATCCCTGGCCTCCATTGTGAGGCGGTGCAAATACAGCACAGAACAGTGCTGCGCGGCAGGCCCGGCCTCCACTGTGAGGCGTTGCATGCGCAGGGGGGCGTGGCGCAGCACGGCTGGCTGGGCCTCCATTGTGAGGCGTTGCAAGTACAGCGGGGCGTAGCACATGGCGGCTGGCTCCGCTTCGATTGTGAGGCAATACTTATTCTAAGGGGTGCGGCACAGCGTGGCAGCCCCGGCCTGTATTGTGAGGCGCTGGAAGTGCAGGGGGGCGCAGCGCAGCATAGCGGCCCCGGCCTCCATTGTGAGGCGGTGCCAGTACAGCGTGGCGCAGTGCGGTGCGGTGCAGCGCGGCAGCCTTGGCCTCTATTGTGAGGTGGTTGAAGTGCAGCGGGCGAGGCGCAGCGCGGCGGCCCCGGACTCCATTGTCAGGCGCTGAAAGTAGAGAGGGGCGCGGCGCAGCGCGGCACGCCCGGCCTTCATTATTAGGCGGTGCAAGTGCAGCGTGGCACAGCGCAGCGCTTCGCGCACATGCTCCATTGTCAGGCGGTGCACGTGCAGAAGGGCGCAGCACAGCGCGGCAGCCCCGGCCTCCATTGTGTGGCGGTGCAATTACAGCGGGGCTTGGGGCAGCGCAGCAGCTCCAGCCTGCATTGTGAGGCAGTGCAAGTGCAGCGGGGCGCCACGCAGCACAATGGCCTTCGCCTGCATTGTGAGGCAGTGCAAGTGCAGCGGGGCGTGGCACAGGGCGGCATCCCTGGCCTCCATTGTGAGGCGGTGCAAATACAGCACAGAACAGTGCTGCGCGGCAGGCCCGGCCTCCACTGTGAGGCGTTGCATGCGCAGCGGGGCGTGGCGCAGCACGGCTGGCTGGGCCTCCATTGTGAGGCGTTGCAAGTACAGCGGGGCGTAGCACATGGCGGCTGGCTCCGCTTCGATTGTGAGGCAATACTTATTCTAAGGGGTGCGGCACAGCATGGCAGCCCCGGCCTGTATTGTGAGGCGCTGGAAGTGCAGGGGGGCGCAGCGCAGCATAGCGGCCCCGGCCTCCATTGTGAGGCGGTGCCAGTACAGCGTGGCGCAGTGCGGTGCGGTGCAGCGCGGCAGCCTTGGCCTCTATTGTGAGGTGGTTGAAGTGCAGCGGGCGAGGCGCAGCGCGGCGGCCCCGGACTCCATTGTCAGGCGCTGAAAGTAGAGAGGGGCGCGGCGCAGCGCGGCACGCCCGGCCTTCATTATTAGGCGGTGCAAGTGCAGCGTGGCACAGCGCAGCGCTTCGCGCACAGCTCCATTGTCAGGCGGTGCACGTGCAGAAGGGCGCAGCACAGCGCGGCAGCCCCGGCCTCCATTGTGTGGCGGTGCAATTACAGCGGGGCTTGGGGCAGCGCAGCAGCTCCAGCCTGCATTGTGAGGCAGTGCAAGTGCAGCGGGGCGCCACGCAGCACAATGGCCTTCGCCTGCATTGTGAGGCAGTGCAAGTGCAGCGGGGCGTGGCACAGGGCGGCATCCCTGGCCTCCATTGTGAGGCGGTGCAAATACAGCACAGAACAGTGCTGCGCGGCAGGCCCGGCCTCCACTGTGAGGCGTTGCATGCGCAGCGGGGCGTGGCGCAGCACGGCTGGCTGGGCCTCCATTGTGAGGCATTGCAAGTACAGCGGGGCGTAGCACATGGCGGCTGGCTCCGCTTCGATTGTGAGGCAATACTTATTCTAAGGGGTGCGGCACAGCATGGCAGCCCCGGCCTGTATTGTGAGGCGCTGGAAGTGCAGGGGGGCGCAGCGCAGCATAGCGGCCCCGGCCTCCATTGTGAGGCGGTGCCAGTACAGCGTGGCGCAGTGCGGTGCGGTGCAGCGCGGCAGCCTTGGCCTCTATTGTGAGGTGGTTGAAGTGCAGCGGGCGAGGCGCAGCGCGGCGGCCCCGGACTCCATTGTCAGGCGCTGAAAGTAGAGAGGGGCGCGGCGCAGCGCGGCACGCCCGGCCTTCATTATTAGGCGGTGCAAGTGCAGCGTGGCACAGCGCAGCGCTTCGCGCACAGCTCCATTGTCAGGCGGTGCACGTGCAGAAGGGCGCAGCACAGCGCGGCAGCCCCGGCCTCCATTGTGTGGCGGTGCAATTACAGCGGGGCTTGGGGCAGCGCAGCAGCTCCAGCCTGCATTGTGAGGCAGTGCAAGTGCAGCGGGGCGCCACGCAGCACAATGGCCTTCGCCTGCATTGTGAGGCAGTGCAAGTGCAGCGGGGCGTGGCACAGGGCGGCATCCCTGGCCTCCATTGTGAGGCGGTGCAAATACAGCACAGAACAGTGCTGCGCGGCAGGCCCGGCCTCCACTGTGAGGCGTTGCATGCGCAGCGGGGCGTGGCGCAGCACGGCTGGCTGGGCCTCCATTGTGAGGCATTGCAAGTACAGCGGGGCGTAGCACATGGCGGCTGGCTCCGCTTCGATTGTGAGGCAATACTTATTCTAAGGGGTGCGGCACAGCATGGCAGCCCCGGCCTGTATTGTGAGGCGCTGGAAGTGCAGGGGGGCGCAGCGCAGCATAGCGGCCCCGGCCTCCATTGTGAGGCGGTGCCAGTACAGCGTGGCGCAGTGCGGTGCGGTGCAGCGCGGCAGCCTTGGCCTCTATTGTGAGGTGGTTGAAGTGCAGCGGGCGAGGCGCAGCGCGGCGGCCCCGGACTCCATTGTCAGGCGCTGAAAGTAGAGAGGGGCGCGGCGCAGCGCGGCACGCCCGGCCTTCATTATTAGGCGGTGCAAGTGCAGCGTGGCACAGCGCAGCGCTTCGCGCACATGCTCCATTGTCAGGCGGTGCACGTGCAGAAGGGCGCAGCACAGCGCGGCAGCCCCGGCCTCCATTGTGTGGCGGTGCAATTACAGCGGGGCTTGGGGCAGCGCAGCAGCTCCAGCCTGCATTGTGAGGCAGTGCAAGTGCAGCGGGGCGCCACGCAGCACAACGGCCTTCGCCTGCATTGTGAGGCAGTGCAAGTGCAGCGGGGCGTGGCACAGGGCGGCATCCCTGGCCTCCATTGTGAGGCGGTGCAAATACAGCACAGAACAGTGCTGCGCGGCAGGCCCGGCCTCCACTGTGAGGCGTTGCATGCGCAGCGGGGCGTGGCGCAGCACGGCTGGCTGGGCCTCCATTGTGAGGCATTGCAAGTACAGCGGGGCGTAGCACATGGCGGCTGGCTCCGCTTCGATTGTGAGGCAATACTTATTCTAAGGGGTGCGGCACAGCATGGCAGCCCCGGCCTGTATTGTGAGGCGCTGGAAGTGCAGGGGGGCGCAGCGCAGCATAGCGGCCCCGGCCTCCATTGTGAGGCGGTGCCAGTACAGCGTGGCGCAGTGCGGTGCGGTGCAGCGCGGCAGCCTTGGCCTCTATTGTGAGGTGGTTGAAGTGCAGCGGGCGAGGCGCAGCGCGGCGGCCCCGGACTCCATTGTCAGGCGCTGAAAGTAGAGAGGGGCGCGGCGCAGCGTGGCACGCCCGGCCTTCATTATTAGGCGGTGCAAGTGCAGCGTGGCACAGCGCAGCGCTTTGCACACAGACTCCATTGTCAGGCGGTGCACGTGCAGAAGGGCGCAGCACAGCGCGGCAGCCCCGGCCTCCATTGTGTGGCGGTGCAATTACAGCGGGGCTTGGGGCAGCGCAGCAGCTCCAGCCTGCATTGTGAGGCAGTGCAAGTGCAGCGGGGCGCCACGCAGCACAATGGCCTTGGCCTGCATTGTGAGGCAGTGCAAGTGCAGCGGGGCGTGGCACAGGGCGGCATCCCTGGCCTCCATTGTGAGGCGGTGCAAATACAGCACAGAACAGTGCTGCGCGGCAGGCCCGGCCTCCACTGTGAGGCGTTGCATGCGCAGCGGGGCGTGGCGCAGCACGGCTGGCTGGGCCTCCATTGTGAGGCATTGCAAGTACAGCGGGGCGTAGCACATGGCGGCTGGCTCCGCTTCGATTGTGAGGCAATACTTATTCTAAGGGGTGCGGCACAGCATGGCAGCCCCGGCCTGTATTGTGAGGCGCTGGAAGTGCAGGGGGGCGCAGCGCAGCATAGCGGCCCCGGCCTCCATTGTGAGGCGGTGCCAGTACAGCGTGGCGCAGTGCGGTGCGGTGCAGCGCGGCAGCCTTGGCCTCTATTGTGAGGTGGTTGAAGTGCAGCGGGCGAGGCGCAGCGCGGCGGCCCCGGACTCCATTGTCAGGCGCTGAAAGTAGAGAGGGGCGCGGCGCAGCGCGGCACGCCCGGCCTTCATTATTAGGCGGTGCAAGTGCAGCGTGGCACAGCGCAGCGCTTCGCGCACATGCTCCATTGTCAGGCGGTGCACGTGCAGAAGGGCGCAGCACAGCGCGGCAGCCCCGGCCTCCATTGTGTGGCGGTGCAATTACAGCGGGGCTTGGGGCAGCGCAGCAGCTCCAGCCTGCATTGTGAGGCAGTGCAAGTGCAGCGGGGCGCCACGCAGCACAATGGCCTTCGCCTGCATTGTGAGGCAGTGCAAGTGCAGCGGGGCGTGGCACAGGGCGGCATCCCTGGCCTCCATTGTGAGGCGGTGCAAATACAGCACAGAACAGTGCTGCGCGGCAGGCCCGGCCTCCACTGTGAGGCGTTGCATGCGCAGCGGGGCGTGGCGCAGCACGGCTGGCTGGGCCTCCATTGTGAGGCATTGCAAGTACAGCGGGGCGTAGCACATGGCGGCTGGCTCCGCTTCGATTGTGAGGCAATACAATTCTAAGGGGTGCGGCACAGCATGGCAGCCC
The DNA here is from genome assembly GCF_028858705.1 of Grus americana. Classification (NCBI taxonomy): domain Eukaryota; kingdom Metazoa; phylum Chordata; class Aves; order Gruiformes; family Gruidae; genus Grus; species Grus americana. The sequence goes on along the minus strand of NW_026561841.1, from coordinate 20,404 downwards.
CGGCCTGTATTGTGAGGCGCTGGAAGTGCAGGGGGGCGCAGCGCAGCATAGCGGCCCCGGCCTCCATTGTGAGGCGGTGCCAGTACAGCGTGGCGCAGTGCGGTGCGGTGCAGCGCGGCAGCCTTGGCCTCTATTGTGAGGTGGTTGAAGTGCAGCGGGCGAGGCGCAGCGCGGCGGCCCCGGACTCCATTGTCAGGCGCTGAAAGTAGAGAGGGGCGCGGCGCAGCGCGGCACGCCCGGCCTTCATTATTAGGCGGTGCAAGTGCAGCGTGGCACAGCGCAGCGCTTCGCGCACATGCTCCATTGTCAGGCGGTGCACGTGCAGAAGGGCGCAGCACAGCGCGGCAGCCCCGGCCTCCATTGTGTGGCGGTGCAATTACAGCGGGGCTTGGGGCAGCGCAGCAGCTCCAGCCTGCATTGTGAGGCAGTGCAAGTGCAGCGGGGCGCCACGCAGCACAATGGCCTTCGCCTGCATTGTGAGGCAGTGCAAGTGCAGCGGGGCGTGGCACAGGGCGGCATCCCTGGCCTCCATTGTGAGGCGGTGCAAATACAGCACAGAACAGTGCTGCGCGGCAGGCCCGGCCTCCACTGTGAGGCGTTGCATGCGCAGCGGGGCGTGGCGCAGCACGGCTGGCTGGGCCTCCATTGTGAGGCATTGCAAGTACAGCGGGGCGTAGCACATGGCGGCTGGCTCCGCTTCGATTGTGAGGCAATACTTATTCTAAGGGGTGCGGCACAGCGTGGCAGCCCCGGCCTGTATTGTGAGGCGCTGGAAGTGCAGGGGGGCGCAGCGCAGCATAGCGGCCCCGGCCTCCATTGTGAGGCGGTGCCAGTACAGCGTGGCGCAGTGCGGTGCGGTGCAGCGCGGCAGCCTTGGCCTCTATTGTGAGGTGGTTGAAGTGCAGCGGGCGAGGCGCAGCGCGGCGGCCCCGGACTCCATTGTCAGGCGCTGAAAGTAGAGAGGGGCGCGGCGCAGCGCGGCACGCCCGGCCTTCATTATTAGGCGGTGCAAGTGCAGCGTGGCACAGCGCAGCGCTTTGCGCACAGCTCCATTGTCAGGCGGTGCACGTGCAGAAGGGCGCAGCACAGCGCGGCAGCCCCGGCCTCCATTGTGTGGCGGTGCAATTACAGCGGGGCTTGGGGCAGCGCAGCAGCTCCAGCCTGCATTGTGAGGCAGTGCAAGTGCAGCGGGGCGCCACGCAGCACAATGGCCTTCGCCTGCATTGTGAGGCAGTGCAAGTGCAGCGGGGCGTGGCACAGGGCGGCATCCCTGGCCTCCATTGTGAGGCGGTGCAAATACAGCACAGAACAGTGCTGCGCGGCAGGCCCGGCCTCCACTGTGAGGCGTTGCATGCGCAGCGGGGCGTGGCGCAGCACGGCTGGCTGGGCCTCCATTGTGAGGCATTGCAAGTACAGCGGGGCGTAGCACATGGCGGCTGGCTCCGCTTCGATTGTGAGGCAATACTTATTCTAAGGGGTGCGGCACAGCATGGCAGCCCCGGCCTGTATTGTGAGGCGCTGGAAGTGCAGGGGGGCGCAGCGCAGCATAGCGGCCCCGGCCTCCATTGTGAGGCGGTGCCAGTACAGCGTGGCGCAGTGCGGTGCGGTGCAGCGCGGCAGCCTTGGCCTCTATTGTGAGGTGGTTGAAGTGCAGCGGGCGAGGCGCAGCGCGGCGGCCCCGGACTCCATTGTCAGGCGCTGAAAGTAGAGAGGGGCGCGGCGCAGCGCGGCACGCCCGGCCTTCATTATTAGGCGGTGCAAGTGCAGCGTGGCACAGCGCAGCGCTTCGCGCACATGCTCCATTGTCAGGCGGTGCACGTGCAGAAGGGCGCAGCACAGCGCGGCAGCCCCGGCCTCCATTGTGTGGCGGTGCAATTACAGCGGGGCTTGGGGCAGCGCAGCAGCTCCAGCCTGCATTGTGAGGCAGTGCAAGTGCAGCGGGGCGCCACGCAGCACAATGGCCTTCGCCTGCATTGTGAGGCAGTGCAAGTGCAGCGGGGCGTGGCACAGGGCGGCATCCCTGGCCTCCATTGTGAGGCGGTGCAAATACAGCACAGAACAGTGCTGCGCGGCAGGCCCGGCCTCCACTGTGAGGCGTTGCATGCGCAGCGGGGCGTGGCGCAGCACGGCTGGCTGGGCCTCCATTGTGAGGCATTGCAAGTACAGCGGGGCGTAGCACATGGCGGCTGGCTCCGCTTCGATTGTGAGGCAATACAATTCTAAGGGGTGCGGCACAGCATGGCAGCCCCGGCCTGTATTGTGAGGCGCTGGAAGTGCAGGGGGGCGCAGCGCAGCATAGCGGCCCCGGCCTCCATTGTGAGGCGGTGCCAGTACAGCGTGGCGCAGTGCGGTGCGGTGCAGCGCGGCAGCCTTGGCCTCTATTGTGAGGTGGTTGAAGTGCAGCGGGCGAGGCGCAGCGCGGCGGCCCCGGACTCCATTGTCAGGCGCTGAAAGTAGAGAGGGGCGCGGCGCAGCGCGGCACGCCCGGCCTTCATTATTAGGCGGTGCAAGTGCAGCGTGGCACAGCGCAGCGCTTCGCGCACAGCTCCATTGTCAGGCGGTGCACGTGCAGAAGGGCGCAGCACAGCGCGGCAGCCCCGGCCTCCATTGTGTGGCGGTGCAATTACAGCGGGGCTTGGGGCAGCGCAGCAGCTCCAGCCTGCATTGTGAGGCAGTGCAAGTGCAGCGGGGCGCCACGCAGCACAATGGCCTTCGCCTGCATTGTGAGGCAGTGCAAGTGCAGCGGGGCGTGGCACAGGGCGGCATCCCTGGCCTCCATTGTGAGGCGGTGCAAATACAGCACAGAACAGTGCTGCGCGGCAGGCCCGGCCTCCACTGTGAGGCGTTGCATGCGCAGCGGGGCGTGGCGCAGCACGGCTGGCTGGGCCTCCATTGTGAGGCATTGCAAGTACAGCGGGGCGTAGCACATGGCGGCTGGCTCCGCTTCGATTGTGAGGCAATACTTATTCTAAGGGGTGCGGCACAGCATGGCAGCCCCGGCCTGTATTGTGAGGCGCTGGAAGTGCAGGGGGGCGCAGCGCAGCATAGCGGCCCCGGCCTCCATTGTGAGGCGGTGCCAGTACAGCGTGGCGCAGTGCGGTGCGGTGCAGCGCGGCAGCCTTGGCCTCTATTGTGAGGTGGTTGAAGTGCAGCGGGCGAGGCGCAGCGCGGCGGCCCCGGACTCCATTGTCAGGCGCTGAAAGTAGAGAGGGGCGCGGCGCAGCGCGGCACGCCCGGCCTTCATTATTAGGCGGTGCAAGTGCAGCGTGGCACAGCGCAGCGCTTCGCGCACATGCTCCATTGTCAGGCGGTGCACGTGCAGAAGGGCGCAGCACAGCGCGGCAGCCCCGGCCTCCATTGTGTGGCGGTGCAATTACAGCGGGGCTTGGGGCAGCGCAGCAGCTCCAGCCTGCATTGTGAGGCAGTGCAAGTGCAGCGGGGCGCCACGCAGCACAATGGCCTTGGCCTGCATTGTGAGGCAGTGCAAGTGCAGCGGGGCGTGGCACAGGGCGGCATCCCTGGCCTCCATTGTGAGGCGGTGCAAATACAGCACAGAACAGTGCTGCGCGGCAGGCCCGGCCTCCACTGTGAGGCGTTGCATGCGCAGCGGGGCGTGGCGCAGCACGGCTGGCTGGGCCTCCATTGTGAGGCATTGCAAGTACAGCGGGGCGTAGCACATGGCGGCTGGCTCCGCTTCGATTGTGAGGCAATACTTATTCTAAGGGGTGCGGCACAGCATGGCAGCCCCGGCCTGCATTGTGAGGCGCTGGAAGTGCAGGGGGGCGCAGCGCAGCATAGCGGCCCCGGCCTCCATTGTGAGGCGGTGCCAGTACAGCGTGGCGCAGTGCGGTGCGGTGCAGCGCGGCAGCCTTGGCCTCTATTGTGAGGTGGTTGAAGTGCAGCGGGCGAGGCGCAGCGCGGCGGCCCCGGACTCCATTGTCAGGCGCTGAAAGTAGAGAGGGGCGCGGCGCAGCGCGGCACGCCCGGCCTTCATTATTAGGCGGTGCAAGTGCAGCGTGGCACAGCGCAGCGCTTCGCGCACATGCTCCATTGTCAGGCGGTGCACGTGCAGAAGGGCGCAGCACAGCGCGGCAGCCCCGGCCTCCATTGTGTGGCGGTGCAATTACAGCGGGGCTTGGGGCAGCGCAGCAGCTCCAGCCTGCATTGTGAGGCAGTGCAAGTGCAGCGGGGCGCCACGCAGCACAATGGCCTTGGCCTGCATTGTGAGGCAGTGCAAGTGCAGCGGGGCGTGGCACAGGGCGGCATCCCTGGCCTCCATTGTGAGGCGGTGCAAATACAGCACAGAACAGTGCTGCGCGGCAGGCCCGGCCTCCACTGTGAGGCGTTGCATGCGCAGCGGGGCGTGGCGCAGCACGGCTGGCTGGGCCTCCATTGTGAGGCATTGCAAGTACAGCGGGGCGTAGCACATGGCGGCTGGCTCCGCTTCGATTGTGAGGCAATACTTATTCTAAGGGGTGCGGCACAGCATGGCAGCCCCGGCCTGTATTGTGAGGCGCTGGAAGTGCAGGGGGGCGCAGCGCAGCATAGCGGCCCCGGCCTCCATTGTGAGGCGGTGCCAGTACAGCGTGGCGCAGTGCGGTGCGGTGCAGCGCGGCAGCCTTGGCCTCTATTGTGAGGTGGTTGAAGTGCAGCGGGCGAGGCGCAGCGCGGCGGCCCCGGACTCCATTGTCAGGCGCTGAAAGTAGAGAGGGGCGCGGCGCAGCGCGGCACGCCCGGCCTTCATTATTAGGCGGTGCAAGTGCAGCGTGGCACAGCGCAGCGCTTCGCGCACAGCTCCATTGTCAGGCGGTGCACGTGCAGAAGGGCGCAGCACAGCGCGGCAGCCCCGGCCTCCATTGTGTGGCGGTGCAATTACAGCGGGGCTTGGGGCAGCGCAGCAGCTCCAGCCTGCATTGTGAGGCAGTGCAAGTGCAGCGGGGCGCCACGCAGCACAATGGCCTTCGCCTGCATTGTGAGGCAGTGCAAGTGCAGCGGGGCGTGGCACAGGGCGGCATCCCTGGCCTCCATTGTGAGGCGGTGCAAATACAGCACAGAACAGTGCTGCGCGGCAGGCCCGGCCTCCACTGTGAGGCGTTGCATGCGCAGCGGGGCGTGGCGCAGCACGGCTGGCTGGGCCTCCATTGTGAGGCATTGCAAGTACAGCGGGGCGTAGCACATGGCGGCTGGCTCCGCTTCGATTGTGAGGCAATACTTAGTTCTAAGGGGTGCGGCACAGCATGGCAGCCCCGGCCTGTATTGTGAGGCGCTGGAAGTGCAGGGGGGCGCAGCGCAGCATAGCGGCCCCGGCCTCCATTGTGAGGCGGTGCCAGTACAGCGTGGCGCAGTGCGGTGCGGTGCAGCGCGGCAGCCTTGGCCTCTATTGTGAGGTGGTTGAAGTGCAGCGGGCGAGGCGCAGCGCGGCGGCCCCGGACTCCATTGTCAGGCGCTGAAAGTAGAGAGGGGCGCGGCGCAGCGCGGCACGCCCGGCCTTCATTATTAGGCAGTGCAAGTGCAGCGTGGCACAGCGCAGCGCTTCGCGCACATGCTCCATTGTCAGGCGGTGCACGTGCAGAAGGGCGCAGCACAGCGCGGCAGCCCCGGCCTCCATTGTGTGGCGGTGCAATTACAGCGGGGCTTGGGGCAGCGCAGCAGCTCCAGCCTGCATTGTGAGGCAGTGCAAGTGCAGCGGGGCGCCACGCAGCACAATGGCCTTGGCCTGCATTGTGAGGCAGTGCAAGTGCAGCGGGGCGTGGCACAGGGCGGCATCCCTGGCCTCCATTGTGAGGCGGTGCAAATACAGCACAGAACAGTGCTGCGCGGCAGGCCTGGCCTCCACTGTGAGGCGTTGCATGCGCAGCGGGGCGTGGTGCAGCACGGCTGGCTGGGCCTCCATTGTGAGGCATTGCAAGTACAGCGGGGCGTAGCACATGGCGGCTGGCTCCGCTTCGATTGTGAGGCAATACTTATTCTAAGGGGTGCGGCACAGCATGGCAGCCCCGGCCTGTATTGTGAGGCGCTGGAAGTGCAGGGGGGCGCAGCGCAGCATAGCGGCCCCGGCCTCCATTGTGAGGCGGTGCCAGTACAGCATGGCGCAGTGCGGTGCGGTGCAGCGCGGCAGCCTTGGCCTCTATTGTGAGGTGGTTGAAGTGCAGCGGGCGAGGCGCAGCGCGGCGGCCCCGGACTCCATTGTCAGGCGCTGAAAGTAGAGAGGGGCGCGGCGCAGCGCGGCACGCCCGGCCTTCATTATTAGGCGGTGCAAGTGCAGCGTGGCACAGCGCAGCGCTTCGCGCACATGCTCCATTGTCAGGCGGTGCACGTGCAGAAGGGCGCAGCACAGCGCGGCAGCCCCGGCCTCCATTGTGTGGCGGTGCAATTACAGCGGGGCTTGGGGCAGCGCAGCAGCTCCAGCCTGCATTGTGAGGCAGTGCAAGTGCAGCGGGGCGCCACGCAGCACAATGGCCTTCGCCTGCATTGTGAGGCAGTGCAAGTGCAGCGGGGCGTGGCACAGGGCGGCATCCCTGGCCTCCATTGTGAGGCGGTGCAAATACAGCACAGAACAGTGCTGCGCGGCAGGCCCGGCCTCCACTGTGAGGCGTTGCATGCGCAGCGGGGCGTGGCGCAGCACGGCTGGCTGGGCCTCCATTGTGAGGCATTGCAAGTACAGCGGGGCGTAGCACATGGCGGCTGGCTCCGCTTCGATTGTGAGGCAATACTTATTCTAAGGGGTGCGGCACAGCATGGCAGCCCCGGCCTGTATTGTGAGGCGCTGGAAGTGCAGGGGGGCGCAGCGCAGCATAGCGGCCCCGGCCTCCATTGTGAGGCGGTGCCAGTACAGCGTGGCGCAGTGCGGTGCGGTGCAGCGCGGCAGCCTTGGCCTCTATTGTGAGGTGGTTGAAGTGCAGCGGGCGAGGCGCAGCGCGGCGGCCCCGGACTCCATTGTCAGGCGCTGAAAGTAGAGAGGGGCGCGGCGCAGCGCGGCACGCCCGGCCTTCATTATTAGGCGGTGCAAGTGCAGCGTGGCACAGCGCAGCGCTTCGCACACATGCTCCATTGTCAGGCGGTGCACGTGCAGAAGGGCGCAGCACAGCGCGGCAGCCCCGGCCTCCATTGTGTGGCGGTGCAATTACAGCGGGGCTTGGGGCAGCGCAGCAGCTCCAGCCTGCATTGTGAGGCAGTGCAAGTGCAGCGGGGCGCCACGCAGCACAATGCCTTGGCCTGCATTGTGAGGCAGTGCAAGTGCAGCGGGGCGTGGCACAGGGCGGCATCCCTGGCCTCCATTGTGAGGCGGTGCAAATACAGCACAGAACAGTGCTGCGCGGCAGGCCCGGCCTCCACTGTGAGGCGTTGCATGCGCAGCGGGGCGTGGCGCAGCACGGCTGGCTGGGCCTCCATTGTGAGGCATTGCAAGTACAGCGGGGCGTAGCACATGGCGGCTGGCTCCGCTTCGATTGTGAGGCAATACTTATTCTAAGGGGTGCGGCACAGCATGGCAGCCCCGGCCTGCATTGTGAGGCGCTGGAAGTGCAGGGGGGCGCAGCGCAGCATAGCGGCCCCGGCCTCCATTGTGAGGCGGTGCCAGTACAGCGTGGCGCAGTGCGGTGCGGTGCAGCGCGGCAGCCTTGGCCTCTATTGTGAGGTGGTTGAAGTGCAGCGGGCGAGGCGCAGCGCGGCGGCCCCGGACTCCATTGTCAGGCGCTGAAAGTAGAGAGGGGCGCGGCGCAGCGCGGCACGCCCGGCCTTCATTATTAGGCGGTGCAAGTGCAGCGTGGCACAGCGCAGCGCTTTGCACACAGACTCCATTGTCAGGCGGTGCACGTGCAGAAGGGCGCAGCACAGCGCGGCAGCCCCGGCCTCCATTGTGTGGCGGTGCAATTACAGCGGGGCTTGGGGCAGCGCAGCAGCTCCAGCCTGCATTGTGAGGCAGTGCAAGTGCAGCGGGGCGCCACGCAGCACAATGGCCTTGGCCTGCATTGTGAGGCAGTGCAAGTGCAGCGGGGCATGGCACAGGGCGGCATCCCTGGCCTCCATTGTGAGGCGGTGCAAATACAGCACAGAACAGTGCTGCGCGGCAGGCCCGGCCTCCACTGTGAGGCGTTGCATGCGCAGCGGGGCGTGGCGCAGCACGGCTGGCTGGGCCTCCATTGTGAGGCATTGCAAGTACAGCGGGGCGTAGCACATGGCGGCTGGCTCCGCTTCGATTGTGAGGCAATACTTATTCTAAGGGGTGCGGCACAGCGTGGCAGCCCCGGCCTGTATTGTGAGGCGCTGGAAGTGCAGGGGGGCGCAGCGCAGCATAGCGGCCCCGGCCTCCATTGTGAGGCGGTGCCAGTACAGCGTGGCGCAGTGCGGTGCGGTGCAGCGCGGCAGCCTTGGCCTCTATTTTGAGGTGGTTGAAGTGCAGCGGGCGAGGCGCAGCGCGGCGGCCCCGGACTCCATTGTCAGGCGCTGAAAGTAGAGAGGGGCGCGGCGCAGCGCGGCACGCCCGGCCTTCATTATTAGGCGGTGCAAGTGCAGCGTGGCACAGCGCAGCGCTTCGCGCACATGCTCCATTGTCAGGCGGTGCACGTGCAGAAGGGCGCAGCACAGCGCGGCAGCCCCGGCCTCCATTGTGTGGCGGTGCAATTACAGCGGGGCTTGGGGCAGCGCAGCAGCTCCAGCCTGCATTGTGAGGCAGTGCAAGTGCAGCGGGGCGCCACGCAGCACAATGGCCTTGGCCTGCATTGTGAGGCAGTGCAAGTGCAGCGGGGCGTGGCACAGGGCGGCATCCCTGGCCTCCATTGTGAGGCGGTGCAAATACAGCACAGAACAGTGCTGCGCGGCAGGCCCGGCCTCCACTGTGAGGCGTTGCATGCGCAGCGGGGCGTGGCGCAGCACGGCTGGCTGGGCCTCCATTGTGAGGCATTGCAAGTACAGCGGGGCGTAGCACATGGCGGCTGGCTCCGCTTCGATTGTGAGGCAATACAAGTTCTAAGGGGTGCGGCACAGCATGGCAGCCCCGGCCTGCATTGTGAGGCGCTGGAAGTGCAGGGGGGCGCAGCGCAGCATAGCGGCCCCGGCCTCCATTGTGAGGCGGTGCCAGTACAGCGTGGCGCAGTGCGGTGCGGTGCAGCGCGGCAGCCTTGGCCTCTATTGTGAGGTGGTTGAAGTGCAGCGGGCGAGGCGCAGCGCGGCGGCCCCGGACTCCATTGTCAGGCGCTGAAAGTAGAGAGGGGCGCGGCGCAGCGCGGCACGCCCGGCCTTCATTATTAGGCGGTGCAAGTGCAGCGTGGCACAGCGCAGCGCTTCGCGCACATGCTCCATTGTCAGGCGGTGCACGTGCAGAAGGGCGCAGCACAGCGCGGCAGCCCCGGCCTCCATTGTGTGGCGGTGCAATTACAGCGGGGCTTGGGGCAGCGCAGCAGCTCCAGCCTGCATTGTGAGGCAGTGCAAGTGCAGCGGGGCGCCACGCAGCACAATGGCCTTGGCCTGCATTGTGAGGCAGTGCAAGTGCAGCGGGGCGTGGCACAGGGCGGCATCCCTGGCCTCCATTGTGAGGCGGTGCAAATACAGCACAGAACAGTGCTGCGCGGCAGGCCCGGCCTCCACTGTGAGGCGTTGCATGCGCAGCGGGGCGTGGCGCAGCACGGCTGGCTGGGCCTCCATTGTGAGGCATTGCAAGTACAGCGGGGCGTAGCACATGGCGGCTGGCTCCGCTTCGATTGTGAGGCAATACTTATTCTAAGGGGTGCGGCACAGCCTGGTAGCCCCGGCCTGCATTGTGAGGCGCTGGAAGTGCAGGGGGGCGCAGCGCAGCATAGCGTCCCCGGCCTCCATTGTGAGGCGGTGCCAGTACAGCGTGGCGCAGTGCGGTGCGGTGCAGCGCGGCAGCCTTGGCCTCTATTGTGAGGTGGTTGAAGTGCAGCGGGCGAGGCGCAGCGCGGCGGCCCCGGACTCCATTGTCAGGCGCTGAAAGTAGAGAGGGGCGCGGCGCAGCGTGGCACGCCCGGCCTTCATTATTAGGCGGTGCAAGTGCAGCGTGGCACAGCGCAGCGCTTCGCGCACATGCTCCATTGTCAGGCGGTGCACGTGCAGAAGGGCGCAGCACAGCGCGGCAGCCCCGGCCTCCATTGTGTGGCGGTGCAATTACAGCGGGGCTTGGGGCAGCGCAGCAGCTCCAGCCTGCATTGTGAGGCAGTGCAAGTGCAGCGGGGCGCCACGCAGCACAATGGCCTTCGCCTGCATTGTGAGGCAGTGCAAGTGCAGCGGGGCGTGGCACAGGGCGGCATCCCTGGCCTCCATTGTGAGGCGGTGCAAATACAGCACAGAACAGTGCTGCGCGGCAGGCCCGGCCTCCACTGTGAGGCGTTGCATGCGCAGCGGGGCGTGGCGCAGCACGGCTGGCTGGGCCTCCATTGTGAGGCATTGCAAGTACAGCGGGGCGTAGCACATGGCGGCTGGCTCCGCTTCGATTGTGAGGCAATACTTATTCTAAGGGGTGCGGCACAGCATGGCAGCCCCGGCCTGTATTGTGAGGCGCTGGAAGTGCAGGGGGGCGCAGCGCAGCATAGCGGCCCCGGCCTCCATTGTGAGGCGGTGCCAGTACAGCGTGGCGCAGTGCGGTGCGGTGCAGCGCGGCAGCCTTGGCCTCTATTGTGAGGTGGTTGAAGTGCAGCGGGCGAGGCGCAGCGCGGCGGCCCCGGACTCCATTGTCAGGCGCTGAAAGTAGAGAGGGGCGCGGCGCAGCGCGGCACGCCCGGCCTTCATTATTAGGCAGTGCAAGTGCAGCGTGGCACAGCGCAGCGCTTCGCGCACATGCTCCATTGTCAGGCGGTGCACGTGCAGAAGGGCGCAGCACAGCGCGGCAGCCCCGGCCTCCATTGTGTGGCGGTGCAATTACAGCGGGGCTTGGGGCAGCGCAGCAGCTCCAGCCTGCATTGTGAGGCAGTGCAAGTGCAGCGGGGCGCCACGCAGCACAATGGCCTTCGCCTGCATTGTGAGGCAGCGCAAGTGCAGCGGGGCGTGGCACAGGGCGGCATCCCTGGCCTCCATTGTGAGGCGGTGCAAATACAGCACAGAACAGTGCTGCGCGGCAGGCCCGGCCTCCACTGTGAGGCGTTGCATGCGCAGCGGGGCGTGGCACAGCACGGCTGGCTGGGCCTCCATTGTGAGGCATTGCAAGTACAGCGGGGCGTAGCACATGGCGGCTGGCTCCGCTTCGATTGTGAGGCAATACTTATTCTAAGGGGTGCGGCACAGCATGGCAGCCCCGGCCTGTATTGTGAGGCACTGGAAGTGCAGGGGGGCGCAGCGCAGCATAGCGGCCCCGGCCTCCATTGTGAGGCGGTGCCAGTACAGCGTGGCGCAGTGCGGTGCGGTGCAGCGCGGCAGCCTTGGCCTCTATTGTGAGGTGGTTGAAGTGCAGCGGGCGAGGCGCAGCGCGGCGGCCCCGGACTCCATTGTCAGGCGCTGAAAGTAGAGAGGGGCGCGGCGCAGCGCGGCACGCCCGGCCTTCATTATTAGGCGGTGCAAGTGCAGCGTGGCACAGCGCAGCGCTTCGCGCACATGCTCCATTGTCAGGCGGTGCACGTGCAGAAGGGCGCAGCACAGCGCGGCAGCCCCGGCCTCCATTGTGTGGCGGTGCAATTACAGCGGGGCTTGGGGCAGCGCAGCAGCTCCAGCCTGCATTGTGAGGCAGTGCAAGTGCAGCGGGGCGCCACGCAGCACAATGGCCTTCGCCTGCATTGTGAGGCAGCGCAAGTGCAGCGGGGCGTGGCACAGGGCGGCATCCCTGGCCTCCATTGTGAGGCGGTGCAAATACAGCACAGAACAGTGCTGCGCGGCAGGCCCGGCCTCCACTGTGAGGCGTTGCATGCGCAGCGGGGCGTGGCGCAGCACGGCTGGCTGGGCCTCCATTGTGAGGCATTGCAAGTACAGCGGGGCGTAGCACATGGCGGCTGGCTCCGCTTCGATTGTGAGGCAATACTTATTCTAAGGGGTGCGGCACAGCATGGCAGCCCCGGCCTGCATTGTGAGGCGCTGGAAGTGCAGGGGGGCGCAGCGCAGCATAGCGGCCCCGGCCTCCATTGTGAGGCGGTGCCAGTACAGCGTGGCGCAGTGCGGTGCGGTGCAGCGCGGCAGCCTTGGCCTCTATTGTGAGGTGGTTGAAGTGCAGCGGGCGAGGCGCAGCGCGGCGGCCCCGGACTCCATTGTCAGGCGCTGAAAGTAGAGAGGGGCGCGGCGCAGCGCGGCACGCCCGGCCTTCATTATTAGGCGGTGCAAGTGCAGCGTGGCACAGCGCAGCGCTTCGCGCACATGACTCCATTGTCAGGCGGTGCACGTGCAGAAGGGCGCAGCACAGCGCGGCAGCCCCGGCCTCCATTGTGTGGCGGTGCAATTACAGCGGGGCTTGGGGCAGCGCAGCAGCTCCAGCCTGCATTGTGAGGCAGTGCAAGTGCAGCGGGGCGCCACGCAGCACAATGCCTTCGCCTGCATTGTGAGGCAGTGCAAGTGCAGCGGGGCGTGGCACAGGGCGGCATCCCTGGCCTCCATTGTGAGGCGGTGCAAATACAGCACAGAACAGTGCTGCGCGGCAGGCCCGGCCTCCACTGTGAGGCGTTGCATGCGCAGCGGGGCGTGGCGCAGCACGGCTGGCTGGGCCTCCATTGTGAGGCATTGCAAGTACAGCGGGGCGTAGCACATGGCGGCTGGCTCCGCTTCGATTGTGAGGCAATACTTATTCTAAGGGGTGCGGCACAGCATGGCAGCCCCGGCCTGTATTGTGAGGCGCTGGAAGTGCAGGGGGGCGCAGCGCAGCATAGCGGCCCCGGCCTCCATTGTGAGGCGGTGCCAGTACAGCGTGGCGCAGTGCGGTGCGGTGCAGCGCGGCAGCCTTGGCCTCTATTGTGAGGTGGTTGAAGTGCAGCGGGCGAGGCGCAGCGCGGCGGCCCCGGACTCCATTGTCAGGCGCTGAAAGTAGAGAGGGGCGCGGCGCAGCGCGGCACGCCCGGCCTTCATTATTAGGCGGTGCAAGTGCAGCGTGGCACAGCGCAGCGCTTCGCGCACATGCTCCATTGTCAGGCGGTGCACGTGCAGAAGGGCGCAGCACAGCGCGGCAGCCCCGGCCTCCATTGTGTGGCGGTGCAATTACAGCGGGGCTTGGGGCAGCGCAGCAGCTCCAGCCTGCATTGTGAGGCAGTGCAAGTGCAGCGGGGCGCCACGCAGCACAATGGCCTTGCCTGCATTGTGAGGCAGTGCAAGTGCAGCGGGGCGTGGCACAGGGCGGCATCCCTGGCCTCCATTGTGAGGCGGTGCAAATACAGCACAGAACAGTGCTGCGCGGCAGGCCCGGCCTCCACTGTGAGGCGTTGCATGCGCAGCGGGGCGTGGCGCAGCACGGCTGGCTGGGCCTCCATTGTGAGGCATTGCAAGTACAGCGGGGCGTAGCACATGGCGGCTGGCTCCGCTTCGATTGTGAGGCAATACTTATTCTAAGGGGTGCGGCACAGCATGGCAGCCCCGGCCTGTATTGTGAGGCGCTGGAAGTGCAGGGGGGCGCAGCGCAGCATAGCGGCCCCGGCCTCCATTGTGAGGCGGTGCCAGTACAGCGTGGCGCAGTGCGGTGCGGTGCAGCGCGGCAGCCTTGGCCTCTCTTGTGAGGTGGTTGAAGTGCAGCGGGCGAGGCGCAGCGCGGCGGCCCCGGACTCCATTGTCAGGCGCTGAAAGTAGAGAGGGGCGCGGCGCAGCGCGGCACGCCCGGCCTTCATTATTAGGCGGTGCAAGTGCAGCGTGGCACAGCGCAGCGCTTCGCGCACATGCTCCATTGTCAGGCGGTGCACGTGCAGAAGGGCGCAGCACAGCGCGGCAGCCCCGGCCTCCATTGTGTGGCGGTGCAATTACAGCGGGGCTTGGGGCAGCGCAGCAGCTCCAGCCTGCATTGTGAGGCAGTGCAAGTGCAGCGGGGCGCCACGCAGCACAATGGCCTTGGCCTGCATTGTGAGGCAGTGCAAGTGCAGCGGGGCGTGGCACAGGGCGGCATCCCTGGCCTCCATTGTGAGGCGGTGCAAATACAGCACAGAACAGTGCTGCGCGGCAGGCCCGGCCTCCACTGTGAGGCGTTGCATGCGCAGCGGGGCGTGGCGCAGCACGGCTGGCTGGGCCTCCATTGTGAGGCGTTGCAAGTACAGCGGGGCGTAGCACATGGCGGCTGGCTCCGCTTCGATTGTGAGGCAATACTTATTCTAAGGGGTGCGGCACAGCATGGCAGCCCCGGCCTGTATTGTGAGGCGCTGGAAGTGCAGGGGGGCGCAGCGCAGCATAGCGGCCCCGGCCTCCATTGTGAGGCGGTGCCAGTACAGCGTGGCGCAGTGCGGTGCGGTGCAGCGCGGCAGCCTTGGCCTCTATTGTGAGGTGGTTGAAGTGCAGCGGGCGAGGCGCAGCGCGGCGGCCCCGGACTCCATTGTCAGGCGCTGAAAGTAGAGAGGGGCGCGGCGCAGCGCGGCACGCCCGGCCTTCATTATTAGGCGGTGCAAGTGCAGCGTGGCACAGCGCAGCGCTTTGCACACGACTCCATTGTCAGGCGGTGCACGTGCAGAAGGGCGCAGCACAGCGCGGCAGCCCCGGCCTCCATTGTGTGGCGGTGCAATTACAGCGGGGCTTGGGGCAGCGCAGCAGCTCCAGCCTGCATTGTGAGGCAGTGCAAGTGCAGCGGGGCGTGGCACAGGGCAGCATCCCTGGCCTCCATTGTGAGGCGGTGCAAATACAGCACAGAACAGTGCTGCGCGGCAGGCCCGGCCTCCACTGTGAGGCGTTGCATGCGCAGCGGGGCGTGGCGCAGCACAGCTGGCTGGGCCTCCATTGTGAGGCGTTGCAAGTACAGCGGGGCGTAGCACATGGCGGCTGGCTCCGCTTCGATTGTGAGGCAATACTTATTCTAAGGGGTGCGGCACAGCATGGCAGCCCCGGCCTGTATTGTGAGGCGCTGGAAGTGCAGGGGGGCGCAGCGCAGCATAGCGGCCCCGGCCTCCATTGTGAGGCGGTGCCAGTACAGCGTGGCGCAGTGCGGTGCGGTGCAGCGCGGCAGCCTTGGCCTCTATTGTGAGGTGGTTGAAGTGCAGCGGGCGAGGCGCAGCGCGGCGGCCCCGGACTCCATTGTCAGGCGCTGAAAGTAGAGAGGGGCGCGGCGCAGCGCGGCACGCCCGGCCTTCATTATTAGGCGGTGCAAGTGCAGCGTGGCACAGCGCAGCGCTTTGCGCACATGCTCCATTGTCAGGCGGTGCACGTGCAGAAGGGCGCAGCACAGCGCGGCAGCCCCGGCCTCCATTGTGTGGCGGTGCAATTACAGCGGGGCTTGGGGCAGCGCAGCAGCTCCAGCCTGCATTGTGAGGCAGTGCAAGTGCAGCGGGGCGCCACGCAGCACAATGCCCTGGCCTGCATTGTGAGGCAGTGCAAGTGCAGCGGGGCGTGGCACAGGGCGGCATCCCTGGCCTCCATTGTGAGGCGGTGCAAATACAGCACAGAACAGTGCTGCGCGGCAGGCCCGGCCTCCACTGTGAGGCGTTGCATGCGCAGCGGGGCGTGGCGCAGCACAGCTGGCTGGGCCTCCATTGTGAGGCATTGCAAGTACAGCGGGGCGTAGCACATGGCGGCTGGCTCCGCTTCGATTGTGAGGCAATACTTATTCTAAGGGGTGCAGCACAGCATGGCAGCCCCGGCCTGTATTGTGAGGCGCTGGAAGTGCAGGGTGGCGCAGCGCAGCATAGCGGCCCCGGCCTCCATTGTGAGGCGGTGCCAGTACAGCGTGGCGCAGTGCGGTGCGGTGCAGCGCGGCAGCCTTGGCCTCTATTGTGAGGTGGTTGAAGTGCAGCGGGCGAGGCGCAGCGCGGCGGCCCGGACTCCATTGTCAGGCGCTGAAAGTAGAGAGGGGCGCGGCGCAGCGCGGCACGCCCGGCCTTCATTATTAGGCGGTGCAAGTGCAGCGTGGCGCAGCGCAGCGCTTCGCTCACATGCTCCATTGTCAGGCGGTGCACGTGCAGAAGGGCGCAGCACAGCGCGGCAGCCCGGCCTCCATTGTGTGGCGGTGCAATTACAGCGGGGCTTGGGGCAGCGCAGCAGCTCCAGCCTGCATTGTGTGGCAGTGCAAGTGCAGCGGGGCTTGGGGCAGCTCAGCTGCCCCCGCCTGCATTGTGAGGCAGTGCAAGTGCAGCGGGGCGTGGCACAGGGCGGCATCCCTGGCCTCCATTGTGAGGCGGTGCAAATACAGCACAGAACAGTGCTGCGCGGCAGGCCCGGCCTCCACTGTGAGGCGTTGCATGCGCAGCGGGGCGTGGCGCAGCACGGCTGGCTGGGCCTCCATTGTGAGGCATTGCAAGTACAGCGGGGCGTAGCACATGGCGGCTGGCTCCGCTTCGATTGTGAGGCAATACTTATTCTAAGGGGTGCGGCACAGCTGGCAGCCCGGCCTGTATTGTGAGGCGCTGGAAGTGCAGGGGGGCGCAGCGCAGCATAGCGGCCCCGGCCTCCATTGTGAGGCGGTGCCAGTACAGCGTGGCGCAGTGCGGTGCGGTGCAGCGCGGCAGCCTTGGCCTCTATTGTGAGGTGGTTGAAGTGCAGCGGGCGAGGCGCAGCGCGGCAGCCCCGGACTCCATTGTCAGGCGCTGAAAGTAGAGAGGGGCGCGGCACAGCGCGGCACGCCCGGCCTTCATTATTAGGCGGTGCAAGTGCAGCGTGGCACAGCGCAGCGCTTTGCACACAGACTCCATTGTCAGGCGGTGCACGTGCAGAAGGGCGCAGCACAGCGCGGCAGCCCCGGCCTCCATTGTGTGGCGGTGCAATTACAGCGGGGCTTGGGGCAGCGCAGCAGCTCCAGCCTGCATTGTGAGGCAGTGCAAGTGCAGCGGGGCGCCACGCCAGCACAATGGCCTTGGCCTGCATTGTGAGGCAGTGCAAGTGCAGCGGGGCATGGCACAGGGCAGCATCCCTGGCCTCCATTGTGAGGCGGTGCAAATACAGCACAGAACAGTGCTGCGCGGCAGGCCCGGCCTCCACTGTGAGGCGTTGCATGCGCAGCGGGGCGTGGCGCAGCACGGCTGGCTGGGCCTCCATTGTGAGGCGTTGCAAGTACAGCGGGGCGTAGCACATGGCGGCTGGCTCCGCTTCGATTGTGAGGCAATACTTATTCTAAGGGGTGCGGCACAGCATGGCAGCCCCGGCCTGTATTGTGAGGCGCTGGAAGTGCAGGGGGGCGCAGCGCAGCATAGCGGCCCCGGCCTCCATTGTGAGGCGGTGCCAGTACAGCGTGGCGCAGTGCGGTGCGGTGCAGCGCGGCAGCCTTGGCCTCTATTGTGAGGTGGTTGAAGTGCAGCGGGCGAGGCGCAGCGCGGCGGCCCCGGACTCCATTGTCAGGCGCTGAAAGTAGAGAGGGGCGCGGCGCAGCGCGGCACGCCGGCCTTCATTATTAGGCGGTGCAAGTGCAGCGTGGCACAGCGCAGCGCTTCGCGCACATGCTCCATTGTCAGGCGGTGCACGTGCAGAAGGGCGCAGCACAGCGCGGCAGCCCGGCCTCCATTGTGTGGCGGTGCAATTACAGCGGGGCTTGGGGCAGCGCAGCAGCTCCAGCCTGCATTGTGAGGCAGTGCAAGTGCAGCGGGGCGCCACGCAGCACAATGGCCTTCCTGCATTGTGAGGCAGTGCAAGTGCAGCGGGGCGTGGCACAGGGCGGCATCCCTGGCCTCCATTGTGAGGCGGTGCAAATACAGCACAGAACAGTGCTGCGCGGCAGGCCCGGCCTCCACTGTGAGGCGTTGCATGCGCAGCGGGGCGTGGCGCAGCACGGCTGGCTGGGCCTCCATTGTGAGGCGTTGCAAGTACAGCGGGGCGTAGCACATGGCGGCTGGCTCCGCTTCGATTGTGAGGCAATACTTATTCTAAGGGGTGCGGCACAGCTGGCAACCCTGGCCTGTATTGTGAGGCGCTGGAAGTGCAGGGGGGCGCAGCGCAGCATAGCGGCCCCGGCCTCCATTGTGAGGCGGTGCCAGTACAGCGTGGCGCAGTGCGGTGCGGTGCAGCGCGGCAGCCTTGGCCTCTATTGTGAGGTGGTTGAAGTGCAGCGGGCGAGGCGCAGCGCGGCGGCCCCGGACTCCATTGTCAGGCGCTGAAAGTAGAGAGGGGCGCGGCGCAGCGCGGCACGCCCGGCCTTCATTATTAGGCGGTGCAAGTGCAGCGTGGCGCAGCGCAGCGCTTCGCGCACATGCTCCATTGTCAGGCGGTGCACGTGCAGAAGGGCGCAGCACAGCGCGGCAGCCCCGGCCTCCATTGTGTGGCGGTTGCAAGTACAGCGGGGCTTGGGGCAGCGCAGCAGCTCCAGCCTGCATTGTGAGGCAGTGCAAGTGCAGCGGGGCGCCACGCAGCACAATGGCCTTGGCCTGCATTGTGAGGCAGTGCAAGTGCAAGGGGCGTGGCACAGGGCGGCATCCCTGGCCTCCATTGTGAGGCGGTGCAAATACAGCACAGAACAGTGCTGCGCGGCAGGCCCGGCCTCCACTGTGAGGCGTTGCATGCGCAGCGGGGCGTGGCGCAGCACGGCTGGCTGGGCCTCCATTGTGAGGCGTTGCAAGTACAGCGGGGCATAGCACATGGCGGCTGGCTCCGCTTCGATTGTGAGGCAATACTTATTCTAAGGGGTGCGGCACAGCATGGCAGCCCCGGCTGTATTGTGAGGCGCTGGAAGTGCAGGGGGGCGCAGCGCAGCATAGCGGCCCCGGCCTCCATTGTGAGGCGGTGCCAGTACAGCGTGGCGCAGTGCGGTGCGGTGCAGCGCGGCAGCCTTGGCCTCTATTGTGAGGTGGTTGAAGTGCAGCGGGCGAGGCGCAGCGCGGCGGCCCCGGACTCCATTGTCAGGCGCTGAAAGTAGAGAGGGGCGCGGCGCAGCGCGGCACGCCCGCCTTCATTATTAGGCGGTGCAAGTGCAGCGTGGCACAGCGCAGCGCTTCGCGCACATGCTCCATTGTCAGGCGGTGCACGTGCAGAAGGGCGCAGCACAGCGCGGCAGCCCCGGCCTCCATTGTGTGGCGGTTTGCAATTACAGCGGGGCTTGGGGGCAGCGCAGCAGCTCCAGCCTGCATTGTGAGGCAGTGCAAGTGCAGCGGGGCGCAGCACATGGCGCTGGCTCCGCTTCGATTGTGAGGCAATACTTATTCTAAGGGGTGCGGCACAGCCTGGCAACCTGGCCTCCATTGTGAGGCGCTGGAAGTGCAGGGGGGGCAGCGCAGCATAGCAGCCCCCGGCCTCCATTGTGAGGCGGTGCCAGTACAGGTGGCGCAGTGCGGTGCGTTTGCAGCGCGGCAGCTTGGCCTCCTATTGTGAGGTGGTTGAAGTGCAGCGGGCGAGGCGCAGCGCGGCGGCCCCGGCCTCCATTGTGAGGCGCTGAAAGTAGAGAGGGGCGCGGCGCAGCGCGGCACGCCCGGCCTTCATTATTAGGCGGTGCAAGTGCAGCGTGGCGCAGCGCAGCGCTTCGCGCACATGCTCCATTGTCAGGCGCTGAAAGTAGAGAGGGGCGCAGCACAGCGCGGCAGCCCAGGCCTCCATTGTGTGGCGGTGCAATTACAGGCGGGGCTTGGGGCAGCGCAGTGCAGCTCCAGCCTCCATTGTGAGGCAGTGCAAGTGCAGCGGGGGGCGCAGCGCAGCACAATGGCCTTCGCCTGCATTGTGAGGCAGTGCAAGTGCAGCGGGGGCCAGCAGCACAATGGCCTTCGCCTGCATTGTGAGGCAGTGCAAGTGCAGCGGGGCGTGGCACAGGGCGGCATCCCTGGCCTCCATTGTGAGGCGGTGCAAATACAGCACAGAACAGTGCTGCGCGGCAGGCCCGACCTCCACTGTGAGGCGTTGCATGCGCAGCGGGGCGTGGCGCAGCACGGCTGGCTGGGCTCCATTGTGAGGCATTGCAAGTACAGCGGGGCGTAGCACATGGCGGCTGGCTCCGCTTCGATTGTGAGGCAATACTTATTCTAAGGGGTGCGGCACAGCATGGCAACCCGGCCTGCATTGTGAGGCGCTGGAAGTGCAGGGGGGCGCAGCGCAGCATAGCGGCCCCGGCCTCCATTGTGAGGCGGTGCCAGTACAGCGTGGCGCAGTGCGGTGCGGTGCAGCGCGGCAGCCTTGGCCTCTATTGTGAGGTGGTTGAAGTGCAGCGGGCGAGGCGCAGCGCGGCGGCCCGGACTCCATTGTCAGGGCGCTGAAAGTAGAGAGGGGCGCGGCGCAGCGCGGCACGCCCGGCCTTCATTATTAGGCGGTGCAAGTGCAGCGTGGTGCAGCGCAGCGCTTCGCGCACATGCTCCATTGTCAGGCGGTGCACGTGCAGAAGGGCGCAGCACAGCGCGGGCAGCCCCGGCCTCCATTGTGTGGCGTTTGCATTACAGCGGGGCTTGGGGCA
>NW_026561840.1:12500-54006 GCF_028858705.1 Grus americana | reverse complement strand
GGGGGGGGGGGGGGGGGGGGGGGGGGGGGGGGGGGGGGGGGGGGGGGGGGGGGGGGGGGGGGGGGGGGGGGGGGGGGGGGGGGGGGGGGGGGGGGGGGGGGGGGGGGGGGGGGGGGGGGGGGGGGGGGGGGGGGGGGGGGGGGGGGGGGGGGGGGGGGGGGGGGGGGGGGGGGGGGGGGGGGGGGGGGGGGGGGGGGGGGGGGGGGGGGGGGGGGGGGGGGGGGGGGGGGGGGGGGGGGGGGGGGGGGGGGGGGGGGGGGGGGGGGGGGGGGGGGGGGGGGGGGGGGGGGGGGGGGGGGGGGGGGGGGGGGGGGGGGGGGGGGGGGGGGGGGGGGGGGGGGGGGGGGGGGGGGGGGGGGGGGGGGGGGGGGGGGGGGGGGGGGGGGGGGGGGGGGGGGGGGGGGGGGGGGGGGGGGGGGGGGGGGGGGGGGGGGGGGGGGGGGGGGGGGGGGGGGGGGGGGGGGGGGGGGGGGGGGGGGGGGGGGGGGGGGGGGGGGGGGGGGGGGGGGGGTGGGGGGGGGGGGGGGGGGGGGGGGGGGGGGGGGGGGGGGGGGGGGGGGGGGGGGGGGGGGGGGGGGGGGGGGGGGGGGGGGGGGGGGGGGGGGGGGGGGGGGGGGGGGGGGGGGGGGGGGGGGGGGGGGGGGGGGGGGGGGGGGGGGGGGGGGGGGGGGGGGGGGGGGGGGGGGGGGGGGGGGGGGGGGGGGGGGGGGGGGGGGGGGGGGGGGGGGGGGGGGGGGGGGGGGGGGGGGGGGGGGGGGGGGGGGGGGGGGGGGGGGGGGGGGGGGGGGGGGGGGGGGGGGGGGGGGGGGGGGGGGGGGGGGGGGGGGGGGGGGGGGGGGGGGGGGGGGGGGGGGGGGGGGGGGGGGGGGGGGGGGGGGGGGGGGGGGGGGGGGGGGGGGGGGGGGGGGGGGGGGGGGGGGGGGGGGGGGGGGGGGGGGGGGGGGGGGGGGGGGGGGGGGGGGGGGGGGGGGGGGGGGGGGGGGGGGGGGGGGGGGGGGGGGGGGGGGGGGGGGGGGGGGGGGGGGGGGGGGGGGGGGGGGGGGGGGGGGGGGGGGGGGGGGGGGGGGGGGGGGGGGGGGGGGGGGGGGGGGGGGGGGGGGGGGGGGGGGGGGGGGGGGGGGGGGGGGGGGGGGGGGGGGGGGGGGGGGGGGGGGGGGGGGGGGGGGGGGGGGGGGGGGGGGGGGGGGGGGGGGGGGGGGGGGGGGGGGGGGGGGGGGGGGGGGGGGGGGGGGGGGGGGGGGGGGGGGGGGGGGGGGGGGGGGGGGGGGGGGGGGGGGGGGGGGGGGGGGGGGGGGGGGGGGGGGGGGGGGGGGGGGGGGGGGGGGGGGGGGGGGGGGGGGGGGGGGGGGGGGGGGGGGGGGGGGGGGGGGGGGGGGGGGGGGGGGGGGGGGGGGGGGGGGGGGGGGGGGGGGGGGGGGGGGGGGGGGGGGGGGGGGGGGGGGGGGGGGGGGGGGGGGGGGGGGGGGGGGGGGGGGGGGGGGGGGGGGGGGGGGGGGGGGGGGGGGGGGGGGGGGGGGGGGGGGGGGGGGGGGGGGGGGGGGGGGGGGGGGGGGGGGGGGGGGGGGGGGGGGGGGGGGGGGGGGGGGGGGGGGGGGGGGGGGGGGGGGGGGGGGGGGGGGGGGGGGGGGGGGGGGGGGGGGGGGGGGGGGGGGGGGGGGGGGGGGGGGGGGGGGGGGGGGGGGGGGGGGGGGGGGGGGGGGGGGGGGGGGGGGGGGGGGGGGGGGGGGGGGGGGGGGGGGGGGGGGGGGGGGGGGGGGGGGGGGGGGGGGGGGGGGGGGGGGGGGGGGGGGGGGGGGGGGGGGGGGGGGGGGGGGGGGGGGGGGGGGGGGGGGGGGGGGGGGGGGGGGGGGGGGGGGGGGGGGGGGGGGGGGGGGGGGGGGGGGGGGGGGGGGGGGGGGGGGGGGGGGGGGGGGGGGGGGGGGGGGGGGGGGGGGGGGGGGGGGGGGGGGGGGGGGGGGGGGGGGGGGGGGGGGGGGGGGGGGGGGGGGGGGGGGGGGGGGGGGGGGGGGGGGGGGGGGGGGGGGGGGGGGGGGGGGGGGGGGGGGGGGGGGGGGGGGGGGGGGGGGGGGGGGGGGGGGGGGGGGGGGGGGGGGGGGGGGGGGGGGGGGGGGGGGGGGGGGGGGGGGGGGGGGGGGGGGGGGGGGGGGGGGGGGGGGGGGGGGGGGGGGGGGGGGGGGGGGGGGGGGGGGGGGGGGGGGGGGGGGGGGGGGGGGGGGGGGGGGGGGGGGGGGGGGGGGGGGGGGGGGGGGGGGGGGGGGGGGGGGGGGGGGGGGGGGGGGGGGGGGGGGGGGGGGGGGGGGGGGGGGGGGGGGGGGGGGGGGGGGGGGGGGGGGGGGGGGGGGGGGGGGGGGGGGGGGGGGGGGGGGGGGGGGGGGGGGGGGGGGGGGGGGGGGGGGGGGGGGGGGGGGGGGGGGGGGGGGGGGGGGGGGGGGGGGGGGGGGGGGGGGGGGGGGGGGGGGGGGGGGGGGGGGGGGGGGGGGGGGGGGGGGGGGGGGGGGGGGGGGGGGGGGGGGGGGGGGGGGGGGGGGGGGGGGGGGGGGGGGGGGGGGGGGGGGGGGGGGGGGGGGGGGGGGGGGGGGGGGGGGGGGGGGGGGGGGGGGGGGGGGGGGGGGGGGGGGGGGGGGGGGGGGGGGGGGGGGGGGGGGGGGGGGGGGGGGGGGGGGGGGGGGGGGGGGGGGGGGGGGGGGGGGGGGGGGGGGGGGGGGGGGGGGGGGGGGGGGGGGGGGGGGGGGGGGGGGGGGGGGGGGGGGGGGGGGGGGGGGGGGGGGGGGGGGGGGGGGGGGGGGGGGGGGGGGGGGGGGGGGGGGGGGGGGGGGGGGGGGGGGGGGGGGGGGGGGGGGGGGGGGGGGGGGGGGGGGGGGGGGGGGGGGGGGGGGGGGGGGGGGGGGGGGGGGGGGGGGGGGGGGGGGGGGGGGGGGGGGGGGGGGGGGGGGGGGGGGGGGGGGGGGGGGGGGGGGGGGGGGGGGGGGGGGGGGGGGGGGGGGGGGGGGGGGGGGGGGGGGGGGGGGGGGGGGGGGGGGGGGGGGGGGGGGGGGGGGGGGGGGGGGGGGGGGGGGGGGGGGGGGGGGGGGGGGGGGGGGGGGGGGGGGGGGGGGGGGGGGGGGGGGGGGGGGGGGGGGGGGGGGGGGGGGGGGGGGGGGGGGGGGGGGGGGGGGGGGGGGGGGGGGGGGGGGGGGGGGGGGGGGGGGGGGGGGGGGGGGGGGGGGGGGGGGGGGGGGGGGGGGGGGGGGGGGGGGGGGGGGGGGGGGGGGGGGGGGGGGGGGGGGGGGGGGGGGGGGGGGGGGGGGGGGGGGGGGGGGGGGGGGGGGGGGGGGGGGGGGGGGGGGGGGGGGGGGGGGGGGGGGGGGGGGGGGGGGGGGGGGGGGGGGGGGGGGGGGGGGGGGGGGGGGGGGGGGGGGGGGGGGGGGGGGGGGGGGGGGGGGGGGGGGGGGGGGGGGGGGGGGGGGGGGGGGGGGGGGGGGGGGGGGGGGGGGGGGGGGGGGGGGGGGGGGGGGGGGGGGGGGGGGGGGGGGGGGGGGGGGGGGGGGGGGGGGGGGGGGGGGGGGGGGGGGGGGGGGGGGGGGGGGGGGGGGGGGGGGGGGGGGGGGGGGGGGGGGGGGGGGGGGGGGGGGGGGGGGGGGGGGGGGGGGGGGGGGGGGGGGGGGGGGGGGGGGGGGGGGGGGGGGGGGGGGGGGGGGGGGGGGGGGGGGGGGGGGGGGGGGGGGGGGGGGGGGGGGGGGGGGGGGGGGGGGGGGGGGGGGGGGGGGGGGGGGGGGGGGGGGGGGGGGGGGGGGGGGGGGGGGGGGGGGGGGGGGGGGGGGGGGGGGGGGGGGGGGGGGGGGGGGGGGGGGGGGGGGGGGGGGGGGGGGGGGGGGGGGGGGGGGGGGGGGGGGGGGGGGGGGGGGGGGGGGGGGGGGGGGGGGGGGGGGGGGGGGGGGGGGGGGGGGGGGGGGGGGGGGGGGGGGGGGGGGGGGGGGGGGGGGGGGGGGGGGGGGGGGGGGGGGGGGGGGGGGGGGGGGGGGGGGGGGGGGGGGGGGGGGGGGGGGGGGGGGGGGGGGGGGGGGGGGGGGGGGGGGGGGGGGGGGGGGGGGGGGGGGGGGGGGGGGGGGGGGGGGGGGGGGGGGGGGGGGGGGGGGGGGGGGGGGGGGGGGGGGGGGGGGGGGGGGGGGGGGGGGGGGGGGGGG
Organism: Grus americana; assembly: GCF_028858705.1. Lineage (NCBI taxonomy): Eukaryota > Metazoa > Chordata > Aves > Gruiformes > Gruidae > Grus > Grus americana. Next base: position 49,843 of record NW_026561840.1, on the reverse strand, counting down.
GGGGGGGGGGGGGGGGGGGGGGGGGGGGGGGGGGGGGGGGGGGGGGGGGGGGGGGGGGGGGGGGGGGGGGGGGGGGGGGGGGGGGGGGGGGGGGGGGGGGGGGGGGGGGGGGGGGGGGGGGGGGGGGGGGGGGGGGGGGGGGGGGGGGGGGGGGGGGGGGGGGGGGGGGGGGGGGGGGGGGGGGGGGGGGGGGGGGGGGGGGGGGGGGGGGGGGGGGGGGGGGGGGGGGGGGGGGGGGGGGGGGGGGGGGGGGGGGGGGGGGGGGGGGGGGGGGGGGGGGGGGGGGGGGGGGGGGGGGGGGGGGGGGGGGGGGGGGGGGGGGGGGGGGGGGGGGGGGGGGGGGGGGGGGGGGGGGGGGGGGGGGGGGGGGGGGGGGGGGGGGGGGGGGGGGGGGGGGGGGGGGGGGGGGGGGGGGGGGGGGGGGGGGGGGGGGGGGGGGGGGGGGGGGGGGGGGGGGGGGGGGGGGGGGGGGGGGGGGGGGGGGGGGGGGGGGGGGGGGGGGGGGGGGGGGGGGGGGGGGGGGGGGGGGGGGGGGGGGGGGGGGGGGGGGGGGGGGGGGGGGGGGGGGGGGGGGGGGGGGGGGGGGGGGGGGGGGGGGGGGGGGGGGGGGGGGGGGGGGGGGGGGGGGGGGGGGGGGGGGGGGGGGGGGGGGGGGGGGGGGGGGGGGGGGGGGGGGGGGGGGGGGGGGGGGGGGGGGGGGGGGGGGGGGGGGGGGGGGGGGGGGGGGGGGGGGGGGGGGGGGGGGGGGGGGGGGGGGGGGGGGGGGGGGGGGGGGGGGGGGGGGGGGGGGGGGGGGGGGGGGGGGGGGGGGGGGGGGGGGGGGGGGGGGGGGGGGGGGGGGGGGGGGGGGGGGGGGGGGGGGGGGGGGGGGGGGGGGGGGGGGGGGGGGGGGGGGGGGGGGGGGGGGGGGGGGGGGGGGGGGGGGGGGGGGGGGGGGGGGGGGGGGGGGGGGGGGGGGGGGGGGGGGGGGGGGGGGGGGGGGGGGGGGGGGGGGGGGGGGGGGGGGGGGGGGGGGGGGGGGGGGGGGGGGGGGGGGGGGGGGGGGGGGGGGGGGGGGGGGGGGGGGGGGGGGGGGGGGGGGGGGGGGGGGGGGGGGGGGGGGGGGGGGGGGGGGGGGGGGGGGGGGGGGGGGGGGGGGGGGGGGGGGGGGGGGGGGGGGGGGGGGGGGGGGGGGGGGGGGGGGGGGGGGGGGGGGGGGGGGGGGGGGGGGGGGGGGGGGGGGGGGGGGGGGGGGGGGGGGGGGGGGGGGGGGGGGGGGGGGGGGGGGGGGGGGGGGGGGGGGGGGGGGGGGGGGGGGGGGGGGGGGGGGGGGGGGGGGGGGGGGGGGGGGGGGGGGGGGGGGGGGGGGGGGGGGGGGGGGGGGGGGGGGGGGGGGGGGGGGGGGGGGGGGGGGGGGGGGGGGGGGGGGGGGGGGGGGGGGGGGGGGGGGGGGGGGGGGGGGGGGGGGGGGGGGGGGGGGGGGGGGGGGGGGGGGGGGGGGGGGGGGGGGGGGGGGGGGGGGGGGGGGGGGGGGGGGGGGGGGGGGGGGGGGGGGGGGGGGGGGGGGGGGGGGGGGGGGGGGGGGGGGGGGGGGGGGGGGGGGGGGGGGGGGGGGGGGGGGGGGGGGGGGGGGGGGGGGGGGGGGGGGGGGGGGGGGGGGGGGGGGGGGGGGGGGGGGGGGGGGGGGGGGGGGGGGGGGGGGGGGGGGGGGGGGGGGGGGGGGGGGGGGGGGGGGGGGGGGGGGGGGGGGGGGGGGGGGGGGGGGGGGGGGGGGGGGGGGGGGGGGGGGGGGGGGGGGGGGGGGGGGGGGGGGGGGGGGGGGGGGGGGGGGGGGGGGGGGGGGGGGGGGGGGGGGGGGGGGGGGGGGGGGGGGGGGGGGGGGGGGGGGGGGGGGGGGGGGGGGGGGGGGGGGGGGGGGGGGGGGGGGGGGGGGGGGGGGGGGGGGGGGGGGGGGGGGGGGGGGGGGGGGGGGGGGGGGGGGGGGGGGGGGGGGGGGGGGGGGGGGGGGGGGGGGGGGGGGGGGGGGGGGGGGGGGGGGGGGGGGGGGGGGGGGGGGGGGGGGGGGGGGGGGGGGGGGGGGGGGGGGGGGGGGGGGGGGGGGGGGGGGGGGGGGGGGGGGGGGGGGGGGGGGGGGGGGGGGGGGGGGGGGGGGGGGGGGGGGGGGGGGGGGGGGGGGGGGGGGGGGGGGGGGGGGGGGGGGGGGGGGGGGGGGGGGGGGGGGGGGGGGGGGGGGGGGGGGGGGGGGGGGGGGGGGGGGGGGGGGGGGGGGGGGGGGGGGGGGGGGGGGGGGGGGGGGGGGGGGGGGGGGGGGGGGGGGGGGGGGGGGGGGGGGGGGGGGGGGGGGGGGGGGGGGGGGGGGGGGGGGGGGGGGGGGGGGGGGGGGGGGGGGGGGGGGGGGGGGGGGGGGGGGGGGGGGGGGGGGGGGGGGGGGGGGGGGGGGGGGGGGGGGGGGGGGGGGGGGGGGGGGGGGGGGGGGGGGGGGGGGGGGGGGGGGGGGGGGGGGGGGGGGGGGGGGGGGGGGGGGGGGGGGGGGGGGGGGGGGGGGGGGGGGGGGGGGGGGGGGGGGGGGGGGGGGGGGGGGGGGGGGGGGGGGGGGGGGGGGGGGGGGGGGGGGGGGGGGGGGGGGGGGGGGGGGGGGGGGGGGGGGGGGGGGGGGGGGGGGGGGGGGGGGGGGGGGGGGGGGGGGGGGGGGGGGGGGGGGGGGGGGGGGGGGGGGGGGGGGGGGGGGGGGGGGGGGGGGGGGGGGGGGGGGGGGGGGGGGGGGGGGGGGGGGGGGGGGGGGGGGGGGGGGGGGGGGGGGGGGGGGGGGGGGGGGGGGGGGGGGGGGGGGGGGGGGGGGGGGGGGGGGGGGGGGGGGGGGGGGGGGGGGGGGGGGGGGGGGGGGGGGGGGGGGGGGGGGGGGGGGGGGGGGGGGGGGGGGGGGGGGGGGGGGGGGGGGGGGGGGGGGGGGGGGGGGGGGGGGGGGGGGGGGGGGGGGGGGGGGGGGGGGGGGGGGGGGGGGGGGGGGGGGGGGGGGGGGGGGGGGGGGGGGGGGGGGGGGGGGGGGGGGGGGGGGGGGGGGGGGGGGGGGGGGGGGGGGGGGGGGGGGGGGGGGGGGGGGGGGGGGGGGGGGGGGGGGGGGGGGGGGGGGGGGGGGGGGGGGGGGGGGGGGGGGGGGGGGGGGGGGGGGGGGGGGGGGGGGGGGGGGGGGGGGGGGGGGGGGGGGGGGGGGGGGGGGGGGGGGGGGGGGGGGGGGGGGGGGGGGGGGGGGGGGGGGGGGGGGGGGGGGGGGGGGGGGGGGGGGGGGGGGGGGGGGGGGGGGGGGGGGGGGGGGGGGGGGGGGGGGGGGGGGGGGGGGGGGGGGGGGGGGGGGGGGGGGGGGGGGGGGGGGGGGGGGGGGGGGGGGGGGGGGGGGGGGGGGGGGGGGGGGGGGGGGGGGGGGGGGGGGGGGGGGGGGGGGGGGGGGGGGGGGGGGGGGGGGGGGGGGGGGGGGGGGGGGGGGGGGGGGGGGGGGGGGGGGGGGGGGGGGGGGGGGGGGGGGGGGGGGGGGGGGGGGGGGGGGGGGGGGGGGGGGGGGGGGGGGGGGGGGGGGGGGGGGGGGGGGGGGGGGGGGGGGGGGGGGGGGGGGGGGGGGGGGGGGGGGGGGGGGGGGGGGGGGGGGGGGGGGGGGGGGGGGGGGGGGGGGGGGGGGGGGGGGGGGGGGGGGGGGGGGGGGGGGGGGGGGGGGGGGGGGGGGGGGGGGGGGGGGGGGGGGGGGGGGGGGGGGGGGGGGGGGGGGGGGGGGGGGGGGGGGGGGGGGGGGGGGGGGGGGGGGGGGGGGGGGGGGGGGGGGGGGGGGGGGGGGGGGGGGGGGGGGGGGGGGGGGGGGGGGGGGGGGGGGGGGGGGGGGGGGGGGGGGGGGGGGGGGGGGGGGGGGGGGGGGGGGGGGGGGGGGGGGGGGGGGGGGGGGGGGGGGGGGGGGGGGGGGGGGGGGGGGGGGGGGGGGGGGGGGGGGGGGGGGGGGGGGGGGGGGGGGGGGGGGGGGGGGGGGGGGGGGGGGGGGGGGGGGGGGGGGGGGGGGGGGGGGGGGGGGGGGGGGGGGGGGGGGGGGGGGGGGGGGGGGGGGGGGGGGGGGGGGGGGGGGGGGGGGGGGGGGGGGGGGGGGGGGGGGGGGGGGGGGGGGGGGGGGGGGGGGGGGGGGGGGGGGGGGGGGGGGGGGGGGGGGGGGGGGGGGGGGGGGGGGGGGGGGGGGGGGGGGGGGGGGGGGGGGGGGGGGGGGGGGGGGGGGGGGGGGGGGGGGGGGGGGGGGGGGGGGGGGGGGGGGGGGGGGGGGGGGGGGGGGGGGGGGGGGGGGGGGGGGGGGGGGGGGGGGGGGGGGGGGGGGGGGGGGGGGGGGGGGGGGGGGGGGGGGGGGGGGGGGGGGGGGGGGGGGGGGGGGGGGGGGGGGGGGGGGGGGGGGGGGGGGGGGGGGGGGGGGGGGGGGGGGGGGGGGGGGGGGGGGGGGGGGGGGGGGGGGGGGGGGGGGGGGGGGGGGGGGGGGGGGGGGGGGGGGGGGGGGGGGGGGGGGGGGGGGGGGGGGGGGGGGGGGGGGGGGGGGGGGGGGGGGGGGGGGGGGGGGGGGGGGGGGGGGGGGGGGGGGGGGGGGGGGGGGGGGGGGGGGGGGGGGGGGGGGGGGGGGGGGGGGGGGGGGGGGGGGGGGGGGGGGGGGGGGGGGGGGGGGGGGGGGGGGGGGGGGGGGGGGGGGGGGGGGGGGGGGGGGGGGGGGGGGGGGGGGGGGGGGGGGGGGGGGGGGGGGGGGGGGGGGGGGGGGGGGGGGGGGGGGGGGGGGGGGGGGGGGGGGGGGGGGGGGGGGGGGGGGGGGGGGGGGGGGGGGGGGGGGGGGGGGGGGGGGGGGGGGGGGGGGGGGGGGGGGGGGGGGGGGGGGGGGGGGGGGGGGGGGGGGGGGGGGGGGGGGGGGGGGGGGGGGGGGGGGGGGGGGGGGGGGGGGGGGGGGGGGGGGGGGGGGGGGGGGGGGGGGGGGGGGGGGGGGGGGGGGGGGGGGGGGGGGGGGGGGGGGGGGGGGGGGGGGGGGGGGGGGGGGGGGGGGGGGGGGGGGGGGGGGGGGGGGGGGGGGGGGGGGGGGGGGGGGGGGGGGGGGGGGGGGGGGGGGGGGGGGGGGGGGGGGGGGGGGGGGGGGGGGGGGGGGGGGGGGGGGGGGGGGGGGGGGGGGGGGGGGGGGGGGGGGGGGGGGGGGGGGGGGGGGGGGGGGGGGGGGGGGGGGGGGGGGGGGGGGGGGGGGGGGGGGGGGGGGGGGGGGGGGGGGGGGGGGGGGGGGGGGGGGGGGGGGGGGGGGGGGGGGGGGGGGGGGGGGGGGGGGGGGGGGGGGGGGGGGGGGGGGGGGGGGGGGGGGGGGGGGGGGGGGGGGGGGGGGGGGGGGGGGGGGGGGGGGGGGGGGGGGGGGGGGGGGGGGGGGGGGGGGGGGGGGGGGGGGGGGGGGGGGGGGGGGGGGGGGGGGGGGGGGGGGGGGGGGGGGGGGGGGGGGGGGGGGGGGGGGGGGGGGGGGGGGGGGGGGGGGGGGGGGGGGGGGGGGGGGGGGGGGGGGGGGGGGGGGGGGGGGGGGGGGGGGGGGGGGGGGGGGGGGGGGGGGGGGGGGGGGGGGGGGGGGGGGGGGGGGGGGGGGGGGGGGGGGGGGGGGGGGGGGGGGGGGGGGGGGGGGGGGGGGGGGGGGGGGGGGGGGGGGGGGGGGGGGGGGGGGGGGGGGGGGGGGGGGGGGGGGGGGGGGGGGGGGGGGGGGGGGGGGGGGGGGGGGGGGGGGGGGGGGGGGGGGGGGGGGGGGGGGGGGGGGGGGGGGGGGGGGGGGGGGGGGGGGGGGGGGGGGGGGGGGGGGGGGGGGGGGGGGGGGGGGGGGGGGGGGGGGGGGGGGGGGGGGGGGGGGGGGGGGGGGGGGGGGGGGGGGGGGGGGGGGGGGGGGGGGGGGGGGGGGGGGGGGGGGGGGGGGGGGGGGGGGGGGGGGGGGGGGGGGGGGGGGGGGGGGGGGGGGGGGGGGGGGGGGGGGGGGGGGGGGGGGGGGGGGGGGGGGGGGGGGGGGGGGGGGGGGGGGGGGGGGGGGGGGGGGGGGGGGGGGGGGGGGGGGGGGGGGGGGGGGGGGGGGGGGGGGGGGGGGGGGGGGGGGGGGGGGGGGGGGGGGGGGGGGGGGGGGGGGGGGGGGGGGGGGGGGGGGGGGGGGGGGGGGGGGGGGGGGGGGGGGGGGGGGGGGGGGGGGGGGGGGGGGGGGGGGGGGGGGGGGGGGGGGGGGGGGGGGGGGGGGGGGGGGGGGGGGGGGGGGGGGGGGGGGGGGGGGGGGGGGGGGGGGGGGGGGGGGGGGGGGGGGGGGGGGGGGGGGGGGGGGGGGGGGGGGGGGGGGGGGGGGGGGGGGGGGGGGGGGGGGGGGGGGGGGGGGGGGGGGGGGGGGGGGGGGGGGGGGGGGGGGGGGGGGGGGGGGGGGGGGGGGGGGGGGGGGGGGGGGGGGGGGGGGGGGGGGGGGGGGGGGGGGGGGGGGGGGGGGGGGGGGGGGGGGGGGGGGGGGGGGGGGGGGGGGGGGGGGGGGGGGGGGGGGGGGGGGGGGGGGGGGGGGGGGGGGGGGGGGGGGGGGGGGGGGGGGGGGGGGGGGGGGGGGGGGGGGGGGGGGGGGGGGGGGGGGGGGGGGGGGGGGGGGGGGGGGGGGGGGGGGGGGGGGGGGGGGGGGGGGGGGGGGGGGGGGGGGGGGGGGGGGGGGGGGGGGGGGGGGGGGGGGGGGGGGGGGGGGGGGGGGGGGGGGGGGGGGGGGGGGGGGGGGGGGGGGGGGGGGGGGGGGGGGGGGGGGGGGGGGGGGGGGGGGGGGGGGGGGGGGGGGGGGGGGGGGGGGGGGGGGGGGGGGGGGGGGGGGGGGGGGGGGGGGGGGGGGGGGGGGGGGGGGGGGGGGGGGGGGGGGGGGGGGGGGGGGGGGGGGGGGGGGGGGGGGGGGGGGGGGGGGGGGGGGGGGGGGGGGGGGGGGGGGGGGGGGGGGGGGGGGGGGGGGGGGGGGGGGGGGGGGGGGGGGGGGGGGGGGGGGGGGGGGGGGGGGGGGGGGGGGGGGGGGGGGGGGGGGGGGGGGGGGGGGGGGGGGGGGGGGGGGGGGGGGGGGGGGGGGGGGGGGGGGGGGGGGGGGGGGGGGGGGGGGGGGGGGGGGGGGGGGGGGGGGGGGGGGGGGGGGGGGGGGGGGGGGGGGGGGGGGGGGGGGGGGGGGGGGGGGGGGGGGGGGGGGGGGGGGGGGGGGGGGGGGGGGGGGGGGGGGGGGGGGGGGGGGGGGGGGGGGGGGGGGGGGGGGGGGGGGGGGGGGGGGGGGGGGGGGGGGGGGGGGGGGGGGGGGGGGGGGGGGGGGGGGGGGGGGGGGGGGGGGGGGGGGGGGGGGGGGGGGGGGGGGGGGGGGGGGGGGGGGGGGGGGGGGGGGGGGGGGGGGGGGGGGGGGGGGGGGGGGGGGGGGGGGGGGGGGGGGGGGGGGGGGGGGGGGGGGGGGGGGGGGGGGGGGGGGGGGGGGGGGGGGGGGGGGGGGGGGGGGGGGGGGGGGGGGGGGGGGGGGGGGGGGGGGGGGGGGGGGGGGGGGGGGGGGGGGGGGGGGGGGGGGGGGGGGGGGGGGGGGGGGGGGGGGGGGGGGGGGGGGGGGGGGGGGGGGGGGGGGGGGGGGGGGGGGGGGGGGGGGGGGGGGGGGGGGGGGGGGGGGGGGGGGGGGGGGGGGGGGGGGGGGGGGGGGGGGGGGGGGGGGGGGGGGGGGGGGGGGGGGGGGGGGGGGGGGGGGGGGGGGGGGGGGGGGGGGGGGGGGGGGGGGGGGGGGGGGGGGGGGGGGGGGGGGGGGGGGGGGGGGGGGGGGGGGGGGGGGGGGGGGGGGGGGGGGGGGGGGGGGGGGGGGGGGGGGGGGGGGGGGGGGGGGGGGGGGGGGGGGGGGGGGGGGGGGGGGGGGGGGGGGGGGGGGGGGGGGGGGGGGGGGGGGGGGGGGGGGGGGGGGGGGGGGGGGGGGGGGGGGGGGGGGGGGGGGGGGGGGGGGGGGGGGGGGGGGGGGGGGGGGGGGGGGGGGGGGGGGGGGGGGGGGGGGGGGGGGGGGGGGGGGGGGGGGGGGGGGGGGGGGGGGGGGGGGGGGGGGGGGGGGGGGGGGGGGGGGGGGGGGGGGGGGGGGGGGGGGGGGGGGGGGGGGGGGGGGGGGGGGGGGGGGGGGGGGGGGGGGGGGGGGGGGGGGGGGGGGGGGGGGGGGGGGGGGGGGGGGGGGGGGGGGGGGGGGGGGGGGGGGGGGGGGGGGGGGGGGGGGGGGGGGGGGGGGGGGGGGGGGGGGGGGGGGGGGGGGGGGGGGGGGGGGGGGGGGGGGGGGGGGGGGGGGGGGGGGGGGGGGGGGGGGGGGGGGGGGGGGGGGGGGGGGGGGGGGGGGGGGGGGGGGGGGGGGGGGGGGGGGGGGGGGGGGGGGGGGGGGGGGGGGGGGGGGGGGGGGGGGGGGGGGGGGGGGGGGGGGGGGGGGGGGGGGGGGGGGGGGGGGGGGGGGGGGGGGGGGGGGGGGGGGGGGGGGGGGGGGGGGGGGGGGGGGGGGGGGGGGGGGGGGGGGGGGGGGGGGGGGGGGGGGGGGGGGGGGGGGGGGGGGGGGGGGGGGGGGGGGGGGGGGGGGGGGGGGGGGGGGGGGGGGGGGGGGGGGGGGGGGGGGGGGGGGGGGGGGGGGGGGGGGGGGGGGGGGGGGGGGGGGGGGGGGGGGGGGGGGGGGGGGGGGGGGGGGGGGGGGGGGGGGGGGGGGGGGGGGGGGGGGGGGGGGGGGGGGGGGGGGGGGGGGGGGGGGGGGGGGGGGGGGGGGGGGGGGGGGGGGGGGGGGGGGGGGGGGGGGGGGGGGGGGGGGGGGGGGGGGGGGGGGGGGGGGGGGGGGGGGGGGGGGGGGGGGGGGGGGGGGGGGGGGGGGGGGGGGGGGGGGGGGGGGGGGGGGGGGGGGGGGGGGGGGGGGGGGGGGGGGGGGGGGGGGGGGGGGGGGGGGGGGGGGGGGGGGGGGGGGGGGGGGGGGGGGGGGGGGGGGGGGGGGGGGGGGGGGGGGGGGGGGGGGGGGGGGGGGGGGGGGGGGGGGGGGGGGGGGGGGGGGGGGGGGGGGGGGGGGGGGGGGGGGGGGGGGGGGGGGGGGGGGGGGGGGGGGGGGGGGGGGGGGGGGGGGGGGGGGGGGGGGGGGGGGGGGGGGGGGGGGGGGGGGGGGGGGGGGGGGGGGGGGGGGGGGGGGGGGGGGGGGGGGGGGGGGGGGGGGGGGGGGGGGGGGGGGGGGGGGGGGGGGGGGGGGGGGGGGGGGGGGGGGGGGGGGGGGGGGGGGGGGGGGGGGGGGGGGGGGGGGGGGGGGGGGGGGGGGGGGGGGGGGGGGGGGGGGGGGGGGGGGGGGGGGGGGGGGGGGGGGGGGGGGGGGGGGGGGGGGGGGGGGGGGGGGGGGGGGGGGGGGGGGGGGGGGGGGGGGGGGGGGGGGGGGGGGGGGGGGGGGGGGGGGGGGGGGGGGGGGGGGGGGGGGGGGGGGGGGGGGGGGGGGGGGGGGGGGGGGGGGGGGGGGGGGGGGGGGGGGGGGGGGGGGGGGGGGGGGGGGGGGGGGGGGGGGGGGGGGGGGGGGGGGGGGGGGGGGGGGGGGGGGGGGGGGGGGGGGGGGGGGGGGGGGGGGGGGGGGGGGGGGGGGGGGGGGGGGGGGGGGGGGGGGGGGGGGGGGGGGGGGGGGGGGGGGGGGGGGGGGGGGGGGGGGGGGGGGGGGGGGGGGGGGGGGGGGGGGGGGGGGGGGGGGGGGGGGGGGGGGGGGGGGGGGGGGGGGGGGGGGGGGGGGGGGGGGGGGGGGGGGGGGGGGGGGGGGGGGGGGGGGGGGGGGGGGGGGGGGGGGGGGGGGGGGGGGGGGGGGGGGGGGGGGGGGGGGGGGGGGGGGGGGGGGGGGGGGGGGGGGGGGGGGGGGGGGGGGGGGGGGGGGGGGGGGGGGGGGGGGGGGGGGGGGGGGGGGGGGGGGGGGGGGGGGGGGGGGGGGGGGGGGGGGGGGGGGGGGGGGGGGGGGGGGGGGGGGGGGGGGGGGGGGGGGGGGGGGGGGGGGGGGGGGGGGGGGGGGGGGGGGGGGGGGGGGGGGGGGGGGGGGGGGGGGGGGGGGGGGGGGGGGGGGGGGGGGGGGGGGGGGGGGGGGGGGGGGGGGGGGGGGGGGGGGGGGGGGGGGGGGGGGGGGGGGGGGGGGGGGGGGGGGGGGGGGGGGGGGGGGGGGGGGGGGGGGGGGGGGGGGGGGGGGGGGGGGGGGGGGGGGGGGGGGGGGGGGGGGGGGGGGGGGGGGGGGGGGGGGGGGGGGGGGGGGGGGGGGGGGGGGGGGGGGGGGGGGGGGGGGGGGGGGGGGGGGGGGGGGGGGGGGGGGGGGGGGGGGGGGGGGGGGGGGGGGGGGGGGGGGGGGGGGGGGGGGGGGGGGGGGGGGGGGGGGGGGGGGGGGGGGGGGGGGGGGGGGGGGGGGGGGGGGGGGGGGGGGGGGGGGGGGGGGGGGGGGGGGGGGGGGGGGGGGGGGGGGGGGGGGGGGGGGGGGGGGGGGGGGGGGGGGGGGGGGGGGGGGGGGGGGGGGGGGGGGGGGGGGGGGGGGGGGGGGGGGGGGGGGGGGGGGGGGGGGGGGGGGGGGGGGGGGGGGGGGGGGGGGGGGGGGGGGGGGGGGGGGGGGGGGGGGGGGGGGGGGGGGGGGGGGGGGGGGGGGGGGGGGGGGGGGGGGGGGGGGGGGGGGGGGGGGGGGGGGGGGGGGGGGGGGGGGGGGGGGGGGGGGGGGGGGGGGGGGGGGGGGGGGGGGGGGGGGGGGGGGGGGGGGGGGGGGGGGGGGGGGGGGGGGGGGGGGGGGGGGGGGGGGGGGGGGGGGGGGGGGGGGGGGGGGGGGGGGGGGGGGGGGGGGGGGGGGGGGGGGGGGGGGGGGGGGGGGGGGGGGGGGGGGGGGGGGGGGGGGGGGGGGGGGGGGGGGGGGGGGGGGGGGGGGGGGGGGGGGGGGGGGGGGGGGGGGGGGGGGGGGGGGGGGGGGGGGGGGGGGGGGGGGGGGGGGGGGGGGGGGGGGGGGGGGGGGGGGGGGGGGGGGGGGGGGGGGGGGGGGGGGGGGGGGGGGGGGGGGGGGGGGGGGGGGGGGGGGGGGGGGGGGGGGGGGGGGGGGGGGGGGGGGGGGGGGGGGGGGGGGGGGGGGGGGGGGGGGGGGGGGGGGGGGGGGGGGGGGGGGGGGGGGGGGGGGGGGGGGGGGGGGGGGGGGGGGGGGGGGGGGGGGGGGGGGGGGGGGGGGGGGGGGGGGGGGGGGGGGGGGGGGGGGGGGGGGGGGGGGGGGGGGGGGGGGGGGGGGGGGGGGGGGGGGGGGGGGGGGGGGGGGGGGGGGGGGGGGGGGGGGGGGGGGGGGGGGGGGGGGGGGGGGGGGGGGGGGGGGGGGGGGGGGGGGGGGGGGGGGGGGGGGGGGGGGGGGGGGGGGGGGGGGGGGGGGGGGGGGGGGGGGGGGGGGGGGGGGGGGGGGGGGGGGGGGGGGGGGGGGGGGGGGGGGGGGGGGGGGGGGGGGGGGGGGGGGGGGGGGGGGGGGGGGGGGGGGGGGGGGGGGGGGGGGGGGGGGGGGGGGGGGGGGGGGGGGGGGGGGGGGGGGGGGGGGGGGGGGGGGGGGGGGGGGGGGGGGGGGGGGGGGGGGGGGGGGGGGGGGGGGGGGGGGGGGGGGGGGGGGGGGGGGGGGGGGGGGGGGGGGGGGGGGGGGGGGGGGGGGGGGGGGGGGGGGGGGGGGGGGGGGGGGGGGGGGGGGGGGGGGGGGGGGGGGGGGGGGGGGGGGGGGGGGGGGGGGGGGGGGGGGGGGGGGGGGGGGGGGGGGGGGGGGGGGGGGGGGGGGGGGGGGGGGGGGGGGGGGGGGGGGGGGGGGGGGGGGGGGGGGGGGGGGGGGGGGGGGGGGGGGGGGGGGGGGGGGGGGGGGGGGGGGGGGGGGGGGGGGGGGGGGGGGGGGGGGGGGGGGGGGGGGGGGGGGGGGGGGGGGGGGGGGGGGGGGGGGGGGGGGGGGGGGGGGGGGGGGGGGGGGGGGGGGGGGGGGGGGGGGGGGGGGGGGGGGGGGGGGGGGGGGGGGGGGGGGGGGGGGGGGGGGGGGGGGGGGGGGGGGGGGGGGGGGGGGGGGGGGGGGGGGGGGGGGGGGGGGGGGGGGGGGGGGGGGGGGGGGGGGGGGGGGGGGGGGGGGGGGGGGGGGGGGGGGGGGGGGGGGGGGGGGGGGGGGGGGGGGGGGGGGGGGGGGGGGGGGGGGGGGGGGGGGGGGGGGGGGGGGGGGGGGGGGGGGGGGGGGGGGGGGGGGGGGGGGGGGGGGGGGGGGGGGGGGGGGGGGGGGGGGGGGGGGGGGGGGGGGGGGGGGGGGGGGGGGGGGGGGGGGGGGGGGGGGGGGGGGGGGGGGGGGGGGGGGGGGGGGGGGGGGGGGGGGGGGGGGGGGGGGGGGGGGGGGGGGGGGGGGGGGGGGGGGGGGGGGGGGGGGGGGGGGGGGGGGGGGGGGGGGGGGGGGGGGGGGGGGGGGGGGGGGGGGGGGGGGGGGGGGGGGGGGGGGGGGGGGGGGGGGGGGGGGGGGGGGGGGGGGGGGGGGGGGGGGGGGGGGGGGGGGGGGGGGGGGGGGGGGGGGGGGGGGGGGGGGGGGGGGGGGGGGGGGGGGGGGGGGGGGGGGGGGGGGGGGGGGGGGGGGGGGGGGGGGGGGGGGGGGGGGGGGGGGGGGGGGGGGGGGGGGGGGGGGGGGGGGGGGGGGGGGGGGGGGGGGGGGGGGGGGGGGGGGGGGGGGGGGGGGGGGGGGGGGGGGGGGGGGGGGGGGGGGGGGGGGGGGGGGGGGGGGGGGGGGGGGGGGGGGGGGGGGGGGGGGGGGGGGGGGGGGGGGGGGGGGGGGGGGGGGGGGGGGGGGGGGGGGGGGGGGGGGGGGGGGGGGGGGGGGGGGGGGGGGGGGGGGGGGGGGGGGGGGGGGGGGGGGGGGGGGGGGGGGGGGGGGGGGGGGGGGGGGGGGGGGGGGGGGGGGGGGGGGGGGGGGGGGGGGGGGGGGGGGGGGGGGGGGGGGGGGGGGGGGGGGGGGGGGGGGGGGGGGGGGGGGGGGGGGGGGGGGGGGGGGGGGGGGGGGGGGGGGGGGGGGGGGGGGGGGGGGGGGGGGGGGGGGGGGGGGGGGGGGGGGGGGGGGGGGGGGGGGGGGGGGGGGGGGGGGGGGGGGGGGGGGGGGGGGGGGGGGGGGGGGGGGGGGGGGGGGGGGGGGGGGGGGGGGGGGGGGGGGGGGGGGGGGGGGGGGGGGGGGGGGGGGGGGGGGGGGGGGGGGGGGGGGGGGGGGGGGGGGGGGGGGGGGGGGGGGGGGGGGGGGGGGGGGGGGGGGGGGGGGGGGGGGGGGGGGGGGGGGGGGGGGGGGGGGGGGGGGGGGGGGGGGGGGGGGGGGGGGGGGGGGGGGGGGGGGGGGGGGGGGGGGGGGGGGGGGGGGGGGGGGGGGGGGGGGGGGGGGGGGGGGGGGGGGGGGGGGGGGGGGGGGGGGGGGGGGGGGGGGGGGGGGGGGGGGGGGGGGGGGGGGGGGGGGGGGGGGGGGGGGGGGGGGGGGGGGGGGGGGGGGGGGGGGGGGGGGGGGGGGGGGGGGGGGGGGGGGGGGGGGGGGGGGGGGGGGGGGGGGGGGGGGGGGGGGGGGGGGGGGGGGGGGGGGGGGGGGGGGGGGGGGGGGGGGGGGGGGGGGGGGGGGGGGGGGGGGGGGGGGGGGGGGGGGGGGGGGGGGGGGGGGGGGGGGGGGGGGGGGGGGGGGGGGGGGGGGGGGGGGGGGGGGGGGGGGGGGGGGGGGGGGGGGGGGGGGGGGGGGGGGGGGGGGGGGGGGGGGGGGGGGGGGGGGGGGGGGGGGGGGGGGGGGGGGGGGGGGGGGGGGGGGGGGGGGGGGGGGGGGGGGGGGGGGGGGGGGGGGGGGGGGGGGGGGGGGGGGGGGGGGGGGGGGGGGGGGGGGGGGGGGGGGGGGGGGGGGGGGGGGGGGGGGGGGGGGGGGGGGGGGGGGGGGGGGGGGGGGGGGGGGGGGGGGGGGGGGGGGGGGGGGGGGGGGGGGGGGGGGGGGGGGGGGGGGGGGGGGGGGGGGGGGGGGGGGGGGGGGGGGGGGGGGGGGGGGGGGGGGGGGGGGGGGGGGGGGGGGGGGGGGGGGGGGGGGGGGGGGGGGGGGGGGGGGGGGGGGGGGGGGGGGGGGGGGGGGGGGGGGGGGGGGGGGGGGGGGGGGGGGGGGGGGGGGGGGGGGGGGGGGGGGGGGGGGGGGGGGGGGGGGGGGGGGGGGGGGGGGGGGGGGGGGGGGGGGGGGGGGGGGGGGGGGGGGGGGGGGGGGGGGGGGGGGGGGGGGGGGGGGGGGGGGGGGGGGGGGGGGGGGGGGGGGGGGGGGGGGGGGGGGGGGGGGGGGGGGGGGGGGGGGGGGGGGGGGGGGGGGGGGGGGGGGGGGGGGGGGGGGGGGGGGGGGGGGGGGGGGGGGGGGGGGGGGGGGGGGGGGGGGGGGGGGGGGGGGGGGGGGGGGGGGGGGGGGGGGGGGGGGGGGGGGGGGGGGGGGGGGGGGGGGGGGGGGGGGGGGGGGGGGGGGGGGGGGGGGGGGGGGGGGGGGGGGGGGGGGGGGGGGGGGGGGGGGGGGGGGGGGGGGGGGGGGGGGGGGGGGGGGGGGGGGGGGGGGGGGGGGGGGGGGGGGGGGGGGGGGGGGGGGGGGGGGGGGGGGGGGGGGGGGGGGGGGGGGGGGGGGGGGGGGGGGGGGGGGGGGGGGGGGGGGGGGGGGGGGGGGGGGGGGGGGGGGGGGGGGGGGGGGGGGGGGGGGGGGGGGGGGGGGGGGGGGGGGGGGGGGGGGGGGGGGGGGGGGGGGGGGGGGGGGGGGGGGGGGGGGGGGGGGGGGGGGGGGGGGGGGGGGGGGGGGGGGGGGGGGGGGGGGGGGGGGGGGGGGGGGGGGGGGGGGGGGGGGGGGGGGGGGGGGGGGGGGGGGGGGGGGGGGGGGGGGGGGGGGGGGGGGGGGGGGGGGGGGGGGGGGGGGGGGGGGGGGGGGGGGGGGGGGGGGGGGGGGGGGGGGGGGGGGGGGGGGGGGGGGGGGGGGGGGGGGGGGGGGGGGGGGGGGGGGGGGGGGGGGGGGGGGGGGGGGGGGGGGGGGGGGGGGGGGGGGGGGGGGGGGGGGGGGGGGGGGGGGGGGGGGGGGGGGGGGGGGGGGGGGGGGGGGGGGGGGGGGGGGGGGGGGGGGGGGGGGGGGGGGGGGGGGGGGGGGGGGGGGGGGGGGGGGGGGGGGGGGGGGGGGGGGGGGGGGGGGGGGGGGGGGGGGGGGGGGGGGGGGGGGGGGGGGGGGGGGGGGGGGGGGGGGGGGGGGGGGGGGGGGGGGGGGGGGGGGGGGGGGGGGGGGGGGGGGGGGGGGGGGGGGGGGGGGGGGGGGGGGGGGGGGGGGGGGGGGGGGGGGGGGGGGGGGGGGGGGGGGGGGGGGGGGGGGGGGGGGGGGGGGGGGGGGGGGGGGGGGGGGGGGGGGGGGGGGGGGGGGGGGGGGGGGGGGGGGGGGGGGGGGGGGGGGGGGGGGGGGGGGGGGGGGGGGGGGGGGGGGGGGGGGGGGGGGGGGGGGGGGGGGGGGGGGGGGGGGGGGGGGGGGGGGGGGGGGGGGGGGGGGGGGGGGGGGGGGGGGGGGGGGGGGGGGGGGGGGGGGGGGGGGGGGGGGGGGGGGGGGGGGGGGGGGGGGGGGGGGGGGGGGGGGGGGGGGGGGGGGGGGGGGGGGGGGGGGGGGGGGGGGGGGGGGGGGGGGGGGGGGGGGGGGGGGGGGGGGGGGGGGGGGGGGGGGGGGGGGGGGGGGGGGGGGGGGGGGGGGGGGGGGGGGGGGGGGGGGGGGGGGGGGGGGGGGGGGGGGGGGGGGGGGGGGGGGGGGGGGGGGGGGGGGGGGGGGGGGGGGGGGGGGGGGGGGGGGGGGGGGGGGGGGGGGGGGGGGGGGGGGGGGGGGGGGGGGGGGGGGGGGGGGGGGGGGGGGGGGGGGGGGGGGGGGGGGGGGGGGGGGGGGGGGGGGGGGGGGGGGGGGGGGGGGGGGGGGGGGGGGGGGGGGGGGGGGGGGGGGGGGGGGGGGGGGGGGGGGGGGGGGGGGGGGGGGGGGGGGGGGGGGGGGGGGGGGGGGGGGGGGGGGGGGGGGGGGGGGGGGGGGGGGGGGGGGGGGGGGGGGGGGGGGGGGGGGGGGGGGGGGGGGGGGGGGGGGGGGGGGGGGGGGGGGGGGGGGGGGGGGGGGGGGGGGGGGGGGGGGGGGGGGGGGGGGGGGGGGGGGGGGGGGGGGGGGGGGGGGGGGGGGGGGGGGGGGGGGGGGGGGGGGGGGGGGGGGGGGGGGGGGGGGGGGGGGGGGGGGGGGGGGGGGGGGGGGGGGGGGGGGGGGGGGGGGGGGGGGGGGGGGGGGGGGGGGGGGGGGGGGGGGGGGGGGGGGGGGGGGGGGGGGGGGGGGGGGGGGGGGGGGGGGGGGGGGGGGGGGGGGGGGGGGGGGGGGGGGGGGGGGGGGGGGGGGGGGGGGGGGGGGGGGGGGGGGGGGGGGGGGGGGGGGGGGGGGGGGGGGGGGGGGGGGGGGGGGGGGGGGGGGGGGGGGGGGGGGGGGGGGGGGGGGGGGGGGGGGGGGGGGGGGGGGGGGGGGGGGGGGGGGGGGGGGGGGGGGGGGGGGGGGGGGGGGGGGGGGGGGGGGGGGGGGGGGGGGGGGGGGGGGGGGGGGGGGGGGGGGGGGGGGGGGGGGGGGGGGGGGGGGGGGGGGGGGGGGGGGGGGGGGGGGGGGGGGGGGGGGGGGGGGGGGGGGGGGGGGGGGGGGGGGGGGGGGGGGGGGGGGGGGGGGGGGGGGGGGGGGGGGGGGGGGGGGGGGGGGGGGGGGGGGGGGGGGGGGGGGGGGGGGGGGGGGGGGGGGGGGGGGGGGGGGGGGGGGGGGGGGGGGGGGGGGGGGGGGGGGGGGGGGGGGGGGGGGGGGGGGGGGGGGGGGGGGGGGGGGGGGGGGGGGGGGGGGGGGGGGGGGGGGGGGGGGGGGGGGGGGGGGGGGGGGGGGGGGGGGGGGGGGGGGGGGGGGGGGGGGGGGGGGGGGGGGGGGGGGGGGGGGGGGGGGGGGGGGGGGGGGGGGGGGGGGGGGGGGGGGGGGGGGGGGGGGGGGGGGGGGGGGGGGGGGGGGGGGGGGGGGGGGGGGGGGGGGGGGGGGGGGGGGGGGGGGGGGGGGGGGGGGGGGGGGGGGGGGGGGGGGGGGGGGGGGGGGGGGGGGGGGGGGGGGGGGGGGGGGGGGGGGGGGGGGGGGGGGGGGGGGGGGGGGGGGGGGGGGGGGGGGGGGGGGGGGGGGGGGGGGGGGGGGGGGGGGGGGGGGGGGGGGGGGGGGGGGGGGGGGGGGGGGGGGGGGGGGGGGGGGGGGGGGGGGGGGGGGGGGGGGGGGGGGGGGGGGGGGGGGGGGGGGGGGGGGGGGGGGGGGGGGGGGGGGGGGGGGGGGGGGGGGGGGGGGGGGGGGGGGGGGGGGGGGGGGGGGGGGGGGGGGGGGGGGGGGGGGGGGGGGGGGGGGGGGGGGGGGGGGGGGGGGGGGGGGGGGGGGGGGGGGGGGGGGGGGGGGGGGGGGGGGGGGGGGGGGGGGGGGGGGGGGGGGGGGGGGGGGGGGGGGGGGGGGGGGGGGGGGGGGGGGGGGGGGGGGGGGGGGGGGGGGGGGGGGGGGGGGGGGGGGGGGGGGGGGGGGGGGGGGGGGGGGGGGGGGGGGGGGGGGGGGGGGGGGGGGGGGGGGGGGGGGGGGGGGGGGGGGGGGGGGGGGGGGGGGGGGGGGGGGGGGGGGGGGGGGGGGGGGGGGGGGGGGGGGGGGGGGGGGGGGGGGGGGGGGGGGGGGGGGGGGGGGGGGGGGGGGGGGGGGGGGGGGGGGGGGGGGGGGGGGGGGGGGGGGGGGGGGGGGGGGGGGGGGGGGGGGGGGGGGGGGGGGGGGGGGGGGGGGGGGGGGGGGGGGGGGGGGGGGGGGGGGGGGGGGGGGGGGGGGGGGGGGGGGGGGGGGGGGGGGGGGGGGGGGGGGGGGGGGGGGGGGGGGGGGGGGGGGGGGGGGGGGGGGGGGGGGGGGGGGGGGGGGGGGGGGGGGGGGGGGGGGGGGGGGGGGGGGGGGGGGGGGGGGGGGGGGGGGGGGGGGGGGGGGGGGGGGGGGGGGGGGGGGGGGGGGGGGGGGGGGGGGGGGGGGGGGGGGGGGGGGGGGGGGGGGGGGGGGGGGGGGGGGGGGGGGGGGGGGGGGGGGGGGGGGGGGGGGGGGGGGGGGGGGGGGGGGGGGGGGGGGGGGGGGGGGGGGGGGGGGGGGGGGGGGGGGGGGGGGGGGGGGGGGGGGGGGGGGGGGGGGGGGGGGGGGGGGGGGGGGGGGGGGGGGGGGGGGGGGGGGGGGGGGGGGGGGGGGGGGGGGGGGGGGGGGGGGGGGGGGGGGGGGGGGGGGGGGGGGGGGGGGGGGGGGGGGGGGGGGGGGGGGGGGGGGGGGGGGGGGGGGGGGGGGGGGGGGGGGGGGGGGGGGGGGGGGGGGGGGGGGGGGGGGGGGGGGGGGGGGGGGGGGGGGGGGGGGGGGGGGGGGGGGGGGGGGGGGGGGGGGGGGGGGGGGGGGGGGGGGGGGGGGGGGGGGGGGGGGGGGGGGGGGGGGGGGGGGGGGGGGGGGGGGGGGGGGGGGGGGGGGGGGGGGGGGGGGGGGGGGGGGGGGGGGGGGGGGGGGGGGGGGGGGGGGGGGGGGGGGGGGGGGGGGGGGGGGGGGGGGGGGGGGGGGGGGGGGGGGGGGGGGGGGGGGGGGGGGGGGGGGGGGGGGGGGGGGGGGGGGGGGGGGGGGGGGGGGGGGGGGGGGGGGGGGGGGGGGGGGGGGGGGGGGGGGGGGGGGGGGGGGGGGGGGGGGGGGGGGGGGGGGGGGGGGGGGGGGGGGGGGGGGGGGGGGGGGGGGGGGGGGGGGGGGGGGGGGGGGGGGGGGGGGGGGGGGGGGGGGGGGGGGGGGGGGGGGGGGGGGGGGGGGGGGGGGGGGGGGGGGGGGGGGGGGGGGGGGGGGGGGGGGGGGGGGGGGGGGGGGGGGGGGGGGGGGGGGGGGGGGGGGGGGGGGGGGGGGGGGGGGGGGGGGGGGGGGGGGGGGGGGGGGGGGGGGGGGGGGGGGGGGGGGGGGGGGGGGGGGGGGGGGGGGGGGGGGGGGGGGGGGGGGGGGGGGGGGGGGGGGGGGGGGGGGGGGGGGGGGGGGGGGGGGGGGGGGGGGGGGGGGGGGGGGGGGGGGGGGGGGGGGGGGGGGGGGGGGGGGGGGGGGGGGGGGGGGGGGGGGGGGGGGGGGGGGGGGGGGGGGGGGGGGGGGGGGGGGGGGGGGGGGGGGGGGGGGGGGGGGGGGGGGGGGGGGGGGGGGGGGGGGGGGGGGGGGGGGGGGGGGGGGGGGGGGGGGGGGGGGGGGGGGGGGGGGGGGGGGGGGGGGGGGGGGGGGGGGGGGGGGGGGGGGGGGGGGGGGGGGGGGGGGGGGGGGGGGGGGGGGGGGGGGGGGGGGGGGGGGGGGGGGGGGGGGGGGGGGGGGGGGGGGGGGGGGGGGGGGGGGGGGGGGGGGGGGGGGGGGGGGGGGGGGGGGGGGGGGGGGGGGGGGGGGGGGGGGGGGGGGGGGGGGGGGGGGGGGGGGGGGGGGGGGGGGGGGGGGGGGGGGGGGGGGGGGGGGGGGGGGGGGGGGGGGGGGGGGGGGGGGGGGGGGGGGGGGGGGGGGGGGGGGGGGGGGGGGGGGGGGGGGGGGGGGGGGGGGGGGGGGGGGGGGGGGGGGGGGGGGGGGGGGGGGGGGGGGGGGGGGGGGGGGGGGGGGGGGGGGGGGGGGGGGGGGGGGGGGGGGGGGGGGGGGGGGGGGGGGGGGGGGGGGGGGGGGGGGGGGGGGGGGGGGGGGGGGGGGGGGGGGGGGGGGGGGGGGGGGGGGGGGGGGGGGGGGGGGGGGGGGGGGGGGGGGGGGGGGGGGGGGGGGGGGGGGGGGGGGGGGGGGGGGGGGGGGGGGGGGGGGGGGGGGGGGGGGGGGGGGGGGGGGGGGGGGGGGGGGGGGGGGGGGGGGGGGGGGGGGGGGGGGGGGGGGGGGGGGGGGGGGGGGGGGGGGGGGGGGGGGGGGGGGGGGGGGGGGGGGGGGGGGGGGGGGGGGGGGGGGGGGGGGGGGGGGGGGGGGGGGGGGGGGGGGGGGGGGGGGGGGGGGGGGGGGGGGGGGGGGGGGGGGGGGGGGGGGGGGGGGGGGGGGGGGGGGGGGGGGGGGGGGGGGGGGGGGGGGGGGGGGGGGGGGGGGGGGGGGGGGGGGGGGGGGGGGGGGGGGGGGGGGGGGGGGGGGGGGGGGGGGGGGGGGGGGGGGGGGGGGGGGGGGGGGGGGGGGGGGGGGGGGGGGGGGGGGGGGGGGGGGGGGGGGGGGGGGGGGGGGGGGGGGGGGGGGGGGGGGGGGGGGGGGGGGGGGGGGGGGGGGGGGGGGGGGGGGGGGGGGGGGGGGGGGGGGGGGGGGGGGGGGGGGGGGGGGGGGGGGGGGGGGGGGGGGGGGGGGGGGGGGGGGGGGGGGGGGGGGGGGGGGGGGGGGGGGGGGGGGGGGGGGGGGGGGGGGGGGGGGGGGGGGGGGGGGGGGGGGGGGGGGGGGGGGGGGGGGGGGGGGGGGGGGGGGGGGGGGGGGGGGGGGGGGGGGGGGGGGGGGGGGGGGGGGGGGGGGGGGGGGGGGGGGGGGGGGGGGGGGGGGGGGGGGGGGGGGGGGGGGGGGGGGGGGGGGGGGGGGGGGGGGGGGGGGGGGGGGGGGGGGGGGGGGGGGGGGGGGGGGGGGGGGGGGGGGGGGGGGGGGGGGGGGGGGGGGGGGGGGGGGGGGGGGGGGGGGGGGGGGGGGGGGGGGGGGGGGGGGGGGGGGGGGGGGGGGGGGGGGGGGGGGGGGGGGGGGGGGGGGGGGGGGGGGGGGGGGGGGGGGGGGGGGGGGGGGGGGGGGGGGGGGGGGGGGGGGGGGGGGGGGGGGGGGGGGGGGGGGGGGGGGGGGGGGGGGGGGGGGGGGGGGGGGGGGGGGGGGGGGGGGGGGGGGGGGGGGGGGGGGGGGGGGGGGGGGGGGGGGGGGGGGGGGGGGGGGGGGGGGGGGGGGGGGGGGGGGGGGGGGGGGGGGGGGGGGGGGGGGGGGGGGGGGGGGGGGGGGGGGGGGGGGGGGGGGGGGGGGGGGGGGGGGGGGGGGGGGGGGGGGGGGGGGGGGGGGGGGGGGGGGGGGGGGGGGGGGGGGGGGGGGGGGGGGGGGGGGGGGGGGGGGGGGGGGGGGGGGGGGGGGGGGGGGGGGGGGGGGGGGGGGGGGGGGGGGGGGGGGGGGGGGGGGGGGGGGGGGGGGGGGGGGGGGGGGGGGGGGGGGGGGGGGGGGGGGGGGGGGGGGGGGGGGGGGGGGGGGGGGGGGGGGGGGGGGGGGGGGGGGGGGGGGGGGGGGGGGGGGGGGGGGGGGGGGGGGGGGGGGGGGGGGGGGGGGGGGGGGGGGGGGGGGGGGGGGGGGGGGGGGGGGGGGGGGGGGGGGGGGGGGGGGGGGGGGGGGGGGGGGGGGGGGGGGGGGGGGGGGGGGGGGGGGGGGGGGGGGGGGGGGGGGGGGGGGGGGGGGGGGGGGGGGGGGGGGGGGGGGGGGGGGGGGGGGGGGGGGGGGGGGGGGGGGGGGGGGGGGGGGGGGGGGGGGGGGGGGGGGGGGGGGGGGGGGGGGGGGGGGGGGGGGGGGGGGGGGGGGGGGGGGGGGGGGGGGGGGGGGGGGGGGGGGGGGGGGGGGGGGGGGGGGGGGGGGGGGGGGGGGGGGGGGGGGGGGGGGGGGGGGGGGGGGGGGGGGGGGGGGGGGGGGGGGGGGGGGGGGGGGGGGGGGGGGGGGGGGGGGGGGGGGGGGGGGGGGGGGGGGGGGGGGGGGGGGGGGGGGGGGGGGGGGGGGGGGGGGGGGGGGGGGGGGGGGGGGGGGGGGGGGGGGGGGGGGGGGGGGGGGGGGGGGGGGGGGGGGGGGGGGGGGGGGGGGGGGGGGGGGGGGGGGGGGGGGGGGGGGGGGGGGGGGGGGGGGGGGGGGGGGGGGGGGGGGGGGGGGGGGGGGGGGGGGGGGGGGGGGGG
Source organism: Grus americana (assembly GCF_028858705.1). Taxonomy (NCBI): domain Eukaryota; kingdom Metazoa; phylum Chordata; class Aves; order Gruiformes; family Gruidae; genus Grus; species Grus americana. Next base: position 27,967 of record NW_026561840.1, on the reverse strand, counting down.
GGGGGGGGGGGGGGGGGGGGGGGGGGGGGGGGGGGGGGGGGGGGGGGGGGGGGGGGGGGGGGGGGGGGGGGGGGGGGGGGGGGGGGGGGGGGGGGGGGGGGGGGGGGGGGGGGGGGGGGGGGGGGGGGGGGGGGGGGGGGGGGGGGGGGGGGGGGGGGGGGGGGGGGGGGGGGGGGGGGGGGGGGGGGGGGGGGGGGGGGGGGGGGGGGGGGGGGGGGGGGGGGGGGGGGGGGGGGGGGGGGGGGGGGGGGGGGGGGGGGGGGGGGGGGGGGGGGGGGGGGGGGGGGGGGGGGGGGGGGGGGGGGGGGGGGGGGGGGGGGGGGGGGGGGGGGGGGGGGGGGGGGGGGGGGGGGGGGGGGGGGGGGGGGGGGGGGGGGGGGGGGGGGGGGGGGGGGGGGGGGGGGGGGGGGGGGGGGGGGGGGGGGGGGGGGGGGGGGGGGGGGGGGGGGGGGGGGGGGGGGGGGGGGGGGGGGGGGGGGGGGGGGGGGGGGGGGGGGGGGGGGGGGGGGGGGGGGGGGGGGGGGGGGGGGGGGGGGGGGGGGGGGGGGGGGGGGGGGGGGGGGGGGGGGGGGGGGGGGGGGGGGGGGGGGGGGGGGGGGGGGGGGGGGGGGGGGGGGGGGGGGGGGGGGGGGGGGGGGGGGGGGGGGGGGGGGGGGGGGGGGGGGGGGGGGGGGGGGGGGGGGGGGGGGGGGGGGGGGGGGGGGGGGGGGGGGGGGGGGGGGGGGGGGGGGGGGGGGGGGGGGGGGGGGGGGGGGGGGGGGGGGGGGGGGGGGGGGGGGGGGGGGGGGGGGGGGGGGGGGGGGGGGGGGGGGGGGGGGGGGGGGGGGGGGGGGGGGGGGGGGGGGGGGGGGGGGGGGGGGGGGGGGGGGGGGGGGGGGGGGGGGGGGGGGGGGGGGGGGGGGGGGGGGGGGGGGGGGGGGGGGGGGGGGGGGGGGGGGGGGGGGGGGGGGGGGGGGGGGGGGGGGGGGGGGGGGGGGGGGGGGGGGGGGGGGGGGGGGGGGGGGGGGGGGGGGGGGGGGGGGGGGGGGGGGGGGGGGGGGGGGGGGGGGGGGGGGGGGGGGGGGGGGGGGGGGGGGGGGGGGGGGGGGGGGGGGGGGGGGGGGGGGGGGGGGGGGGGGGGGGGGGGGGGGGGGGGGGGGGGGGGGGGGGGGGGGGGGGGGGGGGGGGGGGGGGGGGGGGGGGGGGGGGGGGGGGGGGGGGGGGGGGGGGGGGGGGGGGGGGGGGGGGGGGGGGGGGGGGGGGGGGGGGGGGGGGGGGGGGGGGGGGGGGGGGGGGGGGGGGGGGGGGGGGGGGGGGGGGGGGGGGGGGGGGGGGGGGGGGGGGGGGGGGGGGGGGGGGGGGGGGGGGGGGGGGGGGGGGGGGGGGGGGGGGGGGGGGGGGGGGGGGGGGGGGGGGGGGGGGGGGGGGGGGGGGGGGGGGGGGGGGGGGGGGGGGGGGGGGGGGGGGGGGGGGGGGGGGGGGGGGGGGGGGGGGGGGGGGGGGGGGGGGGGGGGGGGGGGGGGGGGGGGGGGGGGGGGGGGGGGGGGGGGGGGGGGGGGGGGGGGGGGGGGGGGGGGGGGGGGGGGGGGGGGGGGGGGGGGGGGGGGGGGGGGGGGGGGGGGGGGGGGGGGGGGGGGGGGGGGGGGGGGGGGGGGGGGGGGGGGGGGGGGGGGGGGGGGGGGGGGGGGGGGGGGGGGGGGGGGGGGGGGGGGGGGGGGGGGGGGGGGGGGGGGGGGGGGGGGGGGGGGGGGGGGGGGGGGGGGGGGGGGGGGGGGGGGGGGGGGGGGGGGGGGGGGGGGGGGGGGGGGGGGGGGGGGGGGGGGGGGGGGGGGGGGGGGGGGGGGGGGGGGGGGGGGGGGGGGGGGGGGGGGGGGGGGGGGGGGGGGGGGGGGGGGGGGGGGGGGGGGGGGGGGGGGGGGGGGGGGGGGGGGGGGGGGGGGGGGGGGGGGGGGGGGGGGGGGGGGGGGGGGGGGGGGGGGGGGGGGGGGGGGGGGGGGGGGGGGGGGGGGGGGGGGGGGGGGGGGGGGGGGGGGGGGGGGGGGGGGGGGGGGGGGGGGGGGGGGGGGGGGGGGGGGGGGGGGGGGGGGGGGGGGGGGGGGGGGGGGGGGGGGGGGGGGGGGGGGGGGGGGGGGGGGGGGGGGGGGGGGGGGGGGGGGGGGGGGGGGGGGGGGGGGGGGGGGGGGGGGGGGGGGGGGGGGGGGGGGGGGGGGGGGGGGGGGGGGGGGGGGGGGGGGGGGGGGGGGGGGGGGGGGGGGGGGGGGGGGGGGGGGGGGGGGGGGGGGGGGGGGGGGGGGGGGGGGGGGGGGGGGGGGGGGGGGGGGGGGGGGGGGGGGGGGGGGGGGGGGGGGGGGGGGGGGGGGGGGGGGGGGGGGGGGGGGGGGGGGGGGGGGGGGGGGGGGGGGGGGGGGGGGGGGGGGGGGGGGGGGGGGGGGGGGGGGGGGGGGGGGGGGGGGGGGGGGGGGGGGGGGGGGGGGGGGGGGGGGGGGGGGGGGGGGGGGGGGGGGGGGGGGGGGGGGGGGGGGGGGGGGGGGGGGGGGGGGGGGGGGGGGGGGGGGGGGGGGGGGGGGGGGGGGGGGGGGGGGGGGGGGGGGGGGGGGGGGGGGGGGGGGGGGGGGGGGGGGGGGGGGGGGGGGGGGGGGGGGGGGGGGGGGGGGGGGGGGGGGGGGGGGGGGGGGGGGGGGGGGGGGGGGGGGGGGGGGGGGGGGGGGGGGGGGGGGGGGGGGGGGGGGGGGGGGGGGGGGGGGGGGGGGGGGGGGGGGGGGGGGGGGGGGGGGGGGGGGGGGGGGGGGGGGGGGGGGGGGGGGGGGGGGGGGGGGGGGGGGGGGGGGGGGGGGGGGGGGGGGGGGGGGGGGGGGGGGGGGGGGGGGGGGGGGGGGGGGGGGGGGGGGGGGGGGGGGGGGGGGGGGGGGGGGGGGGGGGGGGGGGGGGGGGGGGGGGGGGGGGGGGGGGGGGGGGGGGGGGGGGGGGGGGGGGGGGGGGGGGGGGGGGGGGGGGGGGGGGGGGGGGGGGGGGGGGGGGGGGGGGGGGGGGGGGGGGGGGGGGGGGGGGGGGGGGGGGGGGGGGGGGGGGGGGGGGGGGGGGGGGGGGGGGGGGGGGGGGGGGGGGGGGGGGGGGGGGGGGGGGGGGGGGGGGGGGGGGGGGGGGGGGGGGGGGGGGGGGGGGGGGGGGGGGGGGGGGGGGGGGGGGGGGGGGGGGGGGGGGGGGGGGGGGGGGGGGGGGGGGGGGGGGGGGGGGGGGGGGGGGGGGGGGGGGGGGGGGGGGGGGGGGGGGGGGGGGGGGGGGGGGGGGGGGGGGGGGGGGGGGGGGGGGGGGGGGGGGGGGGGGGGGGGGGGGGGGGGGGGGGGGGGGGGGGGGGGGGGGGGGGGGGGGGGGGGGGGGGGGGGGGGGGGGGGGGGGGGGGGGGGGGGGGGGGGGGGGGGGGGGGGGGGGGGGGGGGGGGGGGGGGGGGGGGGGGGGGGGGGGGGGGGGGGGGGGGGGGGGGGGGGGGGGGGGGGGGGGGGGGGGGGGGGGGGGGGGGGGGGGGGGGGGGGGGGGGGGGGGGGGGGGGGGGGGGGGGGGGGGGGGGGGGGGGGGGGGGGGGGGGGGGGGGGGGGGGGGGGGGGGGGGGGGGGGGGGGGGGGGGGGGGGGGGGGGGGGGGGGGGGGGGGGGGGGGGGGGGGGGGGGGGGGGGGGGGGGGGGGGGGGGGGGGGGGGGGGGGGGGGGGGGGGGGGGGGGGGGGGGGGGGGGGGGGGGGGGGGGGGGGGGGGGGGGGGGGGGGGGGGGGGGGGGGGGGGGGGGGGGGGGGGGGGGGGGGGGGGGGGGGGGGGGGGGGGGGGGGGGGGGGGGGGGGGGGGGGGGGGGGGGGGGGGGGGGGGGGGGGGGGGGGGGGGGGGGGGGGGGGGGGGGGGGGGGGGGGGGGGGGGGGGGGGGGGGGGGGGGGGGGGGGGGGGGGGGGGGGGGGGGGGGGGGGGGGGGGGGGGGGGGGGGGGGGGGGGGGGGGGGGGGGGGGGGGGGGGGGGGGGGGGGGGGGGGGGGGGGGGGGGGGGGGGGGGGGGGGGGGGGGGGGGGGGGGGGGGGGGGGGGGGGGGGGGGGGGGGGGGGGGGGGGGGGGGGGGGGGGGGGGGGGGGGGGGGGGGGGGGGGGGGGGGGGGGGGGGGGGGGGGGGGGGGGGGGGGGGGGGGGGGGGGGGGGGGGGGGGGGGGGGGGGGGGGGGGGGGGGGGGGGGGGGGGGGGGGGGGGGGGGGGGGGGGGGGGGGGGGGGGGGGGGGGGGGGGGGGGGGGGGGGGGGGGGGGGGGGGGGGGGGGGGGGGGGGGGGGGGGGGGGGGGGGGGGGGGGGGGGGGGGGGGGGGGGGGGGGGGGGGGGGGGGGGGGGGGGGGGGGGGGGGGGGGGGGGGGGGGGGGGGGGGGGGGGGGGGGGGGGGGGGGGGGGGGGGGGGGGGGGGGGGGGGGGGGGGGGGGGGGGGGGGGGGGGGGGGGGGGGGGGGGGGGGGGGGGGGGGGGGGGGGGGGGGGGGGGGGGGGGGGGGGGGGGGGGGGGGGGGGGGGGGGGGGGGGGGGGGGGGGGGGGGGGGGGGGGGGGGGGGGGGGGGGGGGGGGGGGGGGGGGGGGGGGGGGGGGGGGGGGGGGGGGGGGGGGGGGGGGGGGGGGGGGGGGGGGGGGGGGGGGGGGGGGGGGGGGGGGGGGGGGGGGGGGGGGGGGGGGGGGGGGGGGGGGGGGGGGGGGGGGGGGGGGGGGGGGGGGGGGGGGGGGGGGGGGGGGGGGGGGGGGGGGGGGGGGGGGGGGGGGGGGGGGGGGGGGGGGGGGGGGGGGGGGGGGGGGGGGGGGGGGGGGGGGGGGGGGGGGGGGGGGGGGGGGGGGGGGGGGGGGGGGGGGGGGGGGGGGGGGGGGGGGGGGGGGGGGGGGGGGGGGGGGGGGGGGGGGGGGGGGGGGGGGGGGGGGGGGGGGGGGGGGGGGGGGGGGGGGGGGGGGGGGGGGGGGGGGGGGGGGGGGGGGGGGGGGGGGGGGGGGGGGGGGGGGGGGGGGGGGGGGGGGGGGGGGGGGGGGGGGGGGGGGGGGGGGGGGGGGGGGGGGGGGGGGGGGGGGGGGGGGGGGGGGGGGGGGGGGGGGGGGGGGGGGGGGGGGGGGGGGGGGGGGGGGGGGGGGGGGGGGGGGGGGGGGGGGGGGGGGGGGGGGGGGGGGGGGGGGGGGGGGGGGGGGGGGGGGGGGGGGGGGGGGGGGGGGGGGGGGGGGGGGGGGGGGGGGGGGGGGGGGGGGGGGGGGGGGGGGGGGGGGGGGGGGGGGGGGGGGGGGGGGGGGGGGGGGGGGGGGGGGGGGGGGGGGGGGGGGGGGGGGGGGGGGGGGGGGGGGGGGGGGGGGGGGGGGGGGGGGGGGGGGGGGGGGGGGGGGGGGGGGGGGGGGGGGGGGGGGGGGGGGGGGGGGGGGGGGGGGGGGGGGGGGGGGGGGGGGGGGGGGGGGGGGGGGGGGGGGGGGGGGGGGGGGGGGGGGGGGGGGGGGGGGGGGGGGGGGGGGGGGGGGGGGGGGGGGGGGGGGGGGGGGGGGGGGGGGGGGGGGGGGGGGGGGGGGGGGGGGGGGGGGGGGGGGGGGGGGGGGGGGGGGGGGGGGGGGGGGGGGGGGGGGGGGGGGGGGGGGGGGGGGGGGGGGGGGGGGGGGGGGGGGGGGGGGGGGGGGGGGGGGGGGGGGGGGGGGGGGGGGGGGGGGGGGGGGGGGGGGGGGGGGGGGGGGGGGGGGGGGGGGGGGGGGGGGGGGGGGGGGGGGGGGGGGGGGGGGGGGGGGGGGGGGGGGGGGGGGGGGGGGGGGGGGGGGGGGGGGGGGGGGGGGGGGGGGGGGGGGGGGGGGGGGGGGGGGGGGGGGGGGGGGGGGGGGGGGGGGGGGGGGGGGGGGGGGGGGGGGGGGGGGGGGGGGGGGGGGGGGGGGGGGGGGGGGGGGGGGGGGGGGGGGGGGGGGGGGGGGGGGGGGGGGGGGGGGGGGGGGGGGGGGGGGGGGGGGGGGGGGGGGGGGGGGGGGGGGGGGGGGGGGGGGGGGGGGGGGGGGGGGGGGGGGGGGGGGGGGGGGGGGGGGGGGGGGGGGGGGGGGGGGGGGGGGGGGGGGGGGGGGGGGGGGGGGGGGGGGGGGGGGGGGGGGGGGGGGGGGGGGGGGGGGGGGGGGGGGGGGGGGGGGGGGGGGGGGGGGGGGGGGGGGGGGGGGGGGGGGGGGGGGGGGGGGGGGGGGGGGGGGGGGGGGGGGGGGGGGGGGGGGGGGGGGGGGGGGGGGGGGGGGGGGGGGGGGGGGGGGGGGGGGGGGGGGGGGGGGGGGGGGGGGGGGGGGGGGGGGGGGGGGGGGGGGGGGGGGGGGGGGGGGGGGGGGGGGGGGGGGGGGGGGGGGGGGGGGGGGGGGGGGGGGGGGGGGGGGGGGGGGGGGGGGGGGGGGGGGGGGGGGGGGGGGGGGGGGGGGGGGGGGGGGGGGGGGGGGGGGGGGGGGGGGGGGGGGGGGGGGGGGGGGGGGGGGGGGGGGGGGGGGGGGGGGGGGGGGGGGGGGGGGGGGGGGGGGGGGGGGGGGGGGGGGGGTGGGGGGGGGTTTTTTTTTTTTTTTTTTTTTTTTTTTTTTTTTTTTTTTTTTTTTTTTTTTTTTTTTTTTTTTTTTTTTTTTTTTTTTTTTTTTTTTTTTTTTTTTTTTTTTTTTTTTTTTTTTTTTTTTTTTTTTTTTTTTTTTTTTTTTTTTTTTTTTTTTTTTTTTTTTTTTTTTTTTTTTTTTTTTTTTTTTTTTTTTTTTTTTTTTTTTTTTTTTTTTTTTTTTTTTTTTTTTTTTTTTTTTTTTTTTTTTTTTTTTTTTTTTTTTTTTTTTTTTTTTTTTTTTTTTTTTTTTTTTTTTTTTTTTTTTTTTTTTTTTTTTTTTTTTTTTTTTTTTTTTTTTTTTTTTTTTTTTTTTTTTTTTTTTTTTTTTTTTTTTTTTTTTTTTTTTTTTTTTTTTTTTTTTTTTTTTTTTTTTTTTTTTTTTTTTTTTTTTTTTTTTTTTTTTTTTTTTTTTTTTTTTTTTTTTTTTTTTTTTTTTTTTTTTTTTTTTTTTTTTTTTTTTTTTTTTTTTTTTTTTTTTTTTTTTTTTTTTTTTTTTTTTTTTTTTTTTTTTTTTTTTTTTTTTTTTTTTTTTTTTTTTTTTTTTTTTTTTTTTTTTTTTTTTTTTTTTTTTTTTTTTTTTTTTTTTTTTTTTTTTTTTTTTTTTTTTTTTTTTTTTTTTTTTTTTTTTTTTTTTTTTTTTTTTTTTTTTTTTTTTTTTTTTTTTTTTTTTTTTTTTTTTTTTTTTTTTTTTTTTTTTTTTTTTTTTTTTTTTTTTTTTTTTTTTTTTTTTTTTTTTTTTTTTTTTTTTTTTTTTTTTTTTTTTTTTTTTTTTTTTTTTTTTTTTTTTTTTTTTTTTTTTTTTTTTTTTTTTTTTTTTTTTTTTTTTTTTTTTTTTTTTTTTTTTTTTTTTTTTTTTTTTTTTTTTTTTTTTTTTTTTTTTTTTTTTTTTTTTTTTTTTTTTTTTTTTTTTTTTTTTTTTTTTTTTTTTTTTTTTTTTTTTTTTTTTTTTTTTTTTTTTTTTTTTTTTTTTTTTTTTTTTTTTTTTTTTTTTTTTTTTTTTTTTTTTTTTTTTTTTTTTTTTTTTTTTTTTTTTTTTTTTTTTTTTTTTTTTTTTTTTTTTTTTTTTTTTTTTTTTTTTTTTTTTTTTTTTTTTTTTTTTTTTTTTTTTTTTTTTTTTTTTTTTTTTTTTTTTTTTTTTTTTTTTTTTTTTTTTTTTTTTTTTTTTTTTTTTTTTTTTTTTTTTTTTTTTTTTTTTTTTTTTTTTTTTTTTTTTTTTTTTTTTTTTTTTTTTTTTTTTTTTTTTTTTTTTTTTTTTTTTTTTTTTTTTTTTTTTTTTTTTTTTTTTTTTTTTTTTTTTTTTTTTTTTTTTTTTTTTTTTTTTTTTTTTTTTTTTTTTTTTTTTTTTTTTTTTTTTTTTTTTTTTTTTTTTTTTTTTTTTTTTTTTTTTTTTTTTTTTTTTTTTTTTTTTTTTTTTTTTTTTTTTTTTTTTTTTTTTTTTTTTTTTTTTTTTTTTTTTTTTTTTTTTTTTTTTTTTTTTTTTTTTTTTTTTTTTTTTTTTTTTTTTTTTTTTTTTTTTTTTTTTTTTTTTTTTTTTTTTTTTTTTTTTTTTTTTTTTTTTTTTTTTTTTTTTTTTTTTTTTTTTTTTTTTTTTTTTTTTTTTTTTTTTTTTTTTTTTTTTTTTTTTTTTTTTTTTTTTTTTTTTTTTTTTTTTTTTTTTTTTTTTTTTTTTTTTTTTTTTTTTTTTTTTTTTTTTTTTTTTTTTTTTTTTTTTTTTTTTTTTTTTTTTTTTTTTTTTTTTTTTTTTTTTTTTTTTTTTTTTTTTTTTTTTTTTTTTTTTTTTTTTTTTTTTTTTTTTTTTTTTTTTTTTTTTTTTTTTTTTTTTTTTTTTTTTTTTTTTTTTTTTTTTTTTTTTTTTTTTTTTTTTTTTTTTTTTTTTTTTTTTTTTTTTTTTTTTTTTTTTTTTTTTTTTTTTTTTTTTTTTTTTTTTTTTTTTTTTTTTTTTTTTTTTTTTTTTTTTTTTTTTTTTTTTTTTTTTTTTTTTTTTTTTTTTTTTTTTTTTTTTTTTTTTTTTTTTTTTTTTTTTTTTTTTTTTTTTTTTTTTTTTTTTTTTTTTTTTTTTTTTTTTTTTTTTTTTTTTTTTTTTTTTTTTTTTTTTTTTTTTTTTTTTTTTTTTTTTTTTTTTTTTTTTTTTTTTTTTTTTTTTTTTTTTTTTTTTTTTTTTTTTTTTTTTTTTTTTTTTTTTTTTTTTTTTTTTTTTTTTTTTTTTTTTTTTTTTTTTTTTTTTTTTTTTTTTTTTTTTGTTTTTTTTTTTTTTTTTTTTTTTTTTTTTTTTTTTTTTTTTTTTTTTTTTTTTTTTTTTTTTTTTTTTTTTTTTTTTTTTTTTTTTTTTTTTTTTTTTTTTTTTTTTTTTTTTTTTTTTTTTTTTTTTTTTTTTTTTTTTTTTTTTTTTTTTTTTTTTTTTTTTTTTTTTTTTTTTTTTTTTTTTTTTTTTTTTTTTTTTTTTTTTTTTTTTTTTTTTTTTTTTTTTTTTTTTTTTTTTTTTTTTTTTTTTTTTTTTTTTTTTTTTTTTTTTTTTTTTTTTTTTTTTTTTTTTTTTTTTTTTTTTTTTTTTTTTTTTTTTTTTTTTTTTTTTTTTTTTTTTTTTTTTTTTTTTTTTTTTTTTTTTTTTTTTTTTTTTTTTTTTTTTTTTTTTTTTTTTTTTTTTTTTTTTTTTTTTTTTTTTTTTTTTTTTTTTTTTTTTTTTTTTTTTTTTTTTTTTTTTTTTTTTTTTTTTTTTTTTTTTTTTTTTTTTTTTTTTTTTTTTTTTTTTTTTTTTTTTTTTTTTTTTTTTTTTTTTTTTTTTTTTTTTTTTTTTTTTTTTTTTTTTTTTTTTTTTTTTTTTTTTTTTTTTTTTTTTTTTTTTTTTTTTTTTTTTTTTTTTTTTTTTTTTTTTTTTTTTTTTTTTTTTTTTTTTTTTTTTTTTTTTTTTTTTTTTTTTTTTTTTTTTTTTTTTTTTTTTTTTTTTTTTTTTTTTTTTTTTTTTTTTTTTTTTTTTTTTTTTTTTTTTTTTTTTTTTTTTTTTTTTTTTTTTTTTTTTTTTTTTTTTTTTTTTTTTTTTTTTTTTTTTTTTTTTTTTTTTTTTTTTTTTTTTTTTTTTTTTTTTTTTTTTTTTTTTTTTTTTTTTTTTTTTTTTTTTTTTTTTTTTTTTTTTTTTTTTTTTTTTTTTTTTTTTTTTTTTTTTTTTTTTTTTTTTTTTTTTTTTTTTTTTTTTTTTTTTTTTTTTTTTTTTTTTTTTTTTTTTTTTTTTTTTTTTTTTTTTTTTTTTTTTTTTTTTTTTTTTTTTTTTTTTTTTTTTTTTTTTTTTTTTTTTTTTTTTTTTTTTTTTTTTTTTTTTTTTTTTTTTTTTTTTTTTTTTTTTTTTTTTTTTTTTTTTTTTTTTTTTTTTTTTTTTTTTTTTTTGTTTTTTTTTTTTTTTTTTTTTTTTTTTTTTTTTTTTTTTTTTTTTTTTTTTTTTTTTTTTTTTTTTTTTTTTTTTTTTTTTTTTTTTTTTTTTTTTTTTTTTTTTTTTTTTTTTTTTTTTTTTTTTTTTTTTTTTTTTTTTTTTTTTTTTTTTTTTTTTTTTTTTTTTTTTTTTTTTTTTTTTTTTTTTTTTTTTTTTTTTTTTTTTTTTTTTTTTTTTTTTTTTTTTTTTTTTTTTTTTTTTTTTTTTTTTTTTTTTTTTTTTTTTTTTTTTTTTTTTTTTTTTTTTTTTTTTTTTTTTTTTTTTTTTTTTTTTTTTTTTTTTTTTTTTTTTTTTTTTTTTTTTTTTTTTTTTTTTTTTTTTTTTTTTTTTTTTTTTTTTTTTTTTTTTTTTTTTTTTTTTTTTTTTTTTTTTTTTTTTTTTTTTTTTTTTTTTTTTTTTTTTTTTTTTTTTTTTTTTTTTTTTTTTTTTTTTTTTTTTTTTTTTTTTTTTTTTTTTTTTTTTTTTTTTTTTTTTTTTTTTTTTTTTTTTTTTTTTTTTTTTTTTTTTTTTTTTTTTTTTTTTTTTTTTTTTTTTTTTTTTTTTTTTTTTTTTTTTTTTTTTTTTTTTTTTTTTTTTTTTTTTTTTTTTTTTTTTTTTTTTTTTTTTTTTTTTTTTTTTTTTTTTTTTTTTTTTTTTTTTTTTTTTTTTTTTTTTTTTTTTTTTTTTTTTTTTTTTATTTTTTTTTTTTTTTTTTTTTTTTTTTTTTTTTTTTTTTTTTTTTTTTTTTTTTTTTTTTTTTTTTTTTTTTTTTTTTTTTTTTTTTTTTTTTTTTTTTTTTTTTTTTTTTTTTTTTTTTTTTTTTTTTTTTTTTTTTTTTTTTTTTTTTTTTTTTTTTTTTTTTTTTTTTTTTTTTTTTTTTTTTTTTTTTTTTTTTTTTTTTTTTTTTTTTTTTTTTTTTTTTTTTTTTTTTTTTTTTTTTTTTTTTTTTTTTTTTTTTTTTTTTTTTTTTTTTTTTTTTTTTTTTTTTTTTTTTTTTTTTTTTTTTTTTTTTTTTTTTTTTTTTTTTTTTTTTTTTTTTTTTTTTTTTTTTTTTTTTTTTTTTTTTTTTTTTTTTTTTTTTTTTTTTTTTTTTTTTTTTTTTTTTTTTTTTTTTTTTTTTTTTTTTTTTTTTTTTTTTTTTTTTTTTTTTTTTTTTTTTTTTTTTTTTTTTTTTTTTTTTTTTTTTTTTTTTTTTTTTTTTTTTTTTTTTTTTTTTTTTTTTTTTTTTTTTTTTTTTTTTTTTTTTTTTTTTTTTTTTTTTTTTTTTTTTTTTTTTTTTTTTTTTTTTTTTTTTTTTTTTTTTTTTTTTTTTTTTTTTTTTTTTTTTTTTTTTTTTTTTTTTTTTTTTTTTTTTTTTTTTTTTTTTTTTTTTTTTTTTTTTTTTTTTTTTTTTTTTTTTTTTTTTTTTTTTTTTTTTTTTTTTTTTTTTTTTTTTTTTTTTTTTTTTTTTTTTTTTTTTTTTTTTTTTTTTTTTTTTTTTTTTTTTTTTTTTTTTTTTTTTTTTTTTTTTTTTTTTTTTTTTTTTTTTTTTTTTTTTTTTTTTTTTTTTTTTTTTTTTTTTTTTTTTTTTTTTTTTTTTTTTTTTTTTTTTTTTTTTTTTTTTTTTTTTTTTTTTTTTTTTTTTTTTTTTTTTTTTTTTTTTTTTTTTTTTTTTTTTTTTTTTTTTTTTTTTTTTTTTTTTTTTTTTTTTTTTTTTTTTTTTTTTTTTTTTTTTTTTTTTTTTTTTTTTTTTTTTTTTTTTTTTTTTTTTTTTTTTTTTTTTTTTTTTTTTTTTTTTTTTTTTTTTTTTTTTTTTTTTTTTTTTTTTTTTTTTTTTTTTTTTTTTTTTTTTTTTTTTTTTTTTTTTTTTTTTTTTTTTTTTTTTTTTTTTTTTTTTTTTTTTTTTTTTTTTTTTTTTTTTTTTTTTTTTTTTTTTTTTTTTTTTTTTTTTTTTTTTTTTTTTTTTTTTTTTTTTTTTTTTTTTTTTTTTTTTTTTTTTTTTTTTTTTTTTTTTTTTTTTTTTTTTTTTTTTTTTTTTTTTTTTTTTTTTTTTTTTTTTTTTTTTTTTTTTTTTTTTTTTTTTTTTTTTTTTTTTTTTTTTTTTTTTTTTTTTTTTTTTTTTTTTTTTTTTTTTTTTTTTTTTTTTTTTTTTTTTTTTTTTTTTTTTTTTTTTTTTTTTTTTTTTTTTTTTTTTTTTTTTTTTTTTTTTTTTTTTTTTTTTTTTTTTTTTTTTTTTTTTTTTTTTTTTTTTTTTTTTTTTTTTTTTTTTTTTTTTTTTTTTTTTTTTTTTTTTTTTTTTTTTTTTTTTTTTTTTTTTTTTTTTTTATTTTTTTTTTTTTTTTTTTTTTTTTTTTTTTTTTTTTTTTTTTTTTTTTTTTTTTTTTTTTTTTTTTTTTTTTTTTTTTTTTTTTTTTTTTTTTTTTTTTTTTTTTTTTTTTTTTTTTTTTTTTTTTTTTTTTTTTTTTTTTTTTTTTTTTTTTTTTTTTTTTTTTTTTTTTTTTTTTTTTTTTTTTTTTTTTTTTTTTTTTTTTTTTTTTTTTTTTTTTTTTTTTTTTTTTTTTTTTTTTTTTTTTTTTTTTTTTTTTTTTTTTTTTTTTTTTTTTTTTTTTTTTTTTTTTTTTTTTTTTTTTTTTTTTTTTTTTTTTTTTTTTTTTTTTTTTTTTTTTTTTTTTTTTTTTTTTTTTTTTTTTTTTTTTTTTTTTTTTTTTTTTTTTTTTTTTTTTTTTTTTTTTTTTTTTTTTTTTTTTTTTTTTTTTTTTTTTTTTTTTTTTTTTTTTTTTTTTTTTTTTTTTTTTTTTTTTTTTTTTTTTTTTTTTTTTTTTTTTTTTTTTTTTTTTTTTTTTTTTTTTTTTTTTTTTTTTTTTTTTTTTTTTTTTTTTTTTTTTTTTTTTTTTTTTTTTTTTTTTTTTTTTTTTTTTTTTTTTTTTTTTTTTTTTTTTTTTTTTTTTTTTTTTTTTTTTTTTTTTTTTTTTTTTTTTTTTTTTTTTTTTTTTTTTTTTTTTTTTTTTTTTTTTTTTTTTTTTTTTTTTTTTTTTTTTTTTTTTTTTTTTTTTTTTTTTTTTTTTTTTTTTTTTTTTTTTTTTTTTTTTTTTTTTTTTTTTTTTTTTTTTTTTTTTTTTTTTTTTTTTTTTTTTTTTTTTTTTTTTTTTTTTTTTTTTTTTTTTTTTTTTTTTTTTTTTTTTTTTTTTTTTTTTTTTTTTTTTTTTTTTTTTTTTTTTTTTTTTTTTTTTTTTTTTTTTTTTTTTTTTTTTTTTTTTTTTTTTTTTTTTTTTTTTTTTTTTTTTTTTTTTTTTTTTTTTTTTTTTTTTTTTTTTTTTTTTTTTTTTTTTTTTTTTTTTTTTTTTTTTTTTTTTTTTTTTTTTTTTTTTTTTTTTTTTTTTTTTTTTTTTTTTTTTTTTTTTTTTTTTTTTTTTTTTTTTTTTTTTTTTTTTTTTTTTTTTTTTTTTTTTTTTTTTTTTTTTTTTTTTTTTTTTTTTTTTTTTTTTTTTTTTTTTTTTTTTTTTTTTTTTTTTTTTTTTTTTTTTTTTTTTTTTTTTTTTTTTTTTTTTTTTTTTTTTTTTTTTTTTTTTTTTTTTTTTTTTTTTTTTTTTTTTTTTTTTTTTTTTTTTTTTTTTTTTTTTTTTTTTTTTTTTTTTTTTTTTTTTTTTTTTTTTTTTTTTTTTTTTTTTTTTTTTTTTTTTTTTTTTTTTTTTTTTTTTTTTTTTTTTTTTTTTTTTTTTTTTTTTTTTTTTTTTTTTTTTTTTTTTTTTTTTTTTTTTTTTTTTTTTTTTTTTTTTTTTTTTTTTTTTTTTTTTTTTTTTTTTTTTTTTTTTTTTTTTTTTTTTTTTTTTTTTTTTTTTTTTTTTTTTTTTTTTTTTTTTTTTTTTTTTTTTTTTTTTTTTTTTTTTTTTTTTTTTTTTTTTTTTTTTTTTTTTTTTTTTTTTTTTTTTTTTTTTTTTTTTTTTTTTTTTTTTTTTTTTTTTTTTTTTTTTTTTTTTTTTTTTTTTTTTTTTTTTTTTTTTTTTTTTTTTTTTTTTTTTTTTTTTTTTTTTTTTTTTTTTTTTTTTTTTTTTTTTTTTTTTTTTTTTTTTTTTTTTTTTTTTTTTTTTTTTTTTTTTTTTTTTTTTTTTTTTTTTTTTTTTTTTTTTTTTTTTTTTTTTTTTTTTTTTTTTTTTTTTTTTTTTTTTTTTTTTTTTTTTTTTTTTTTTTTTTTTTTTTTTTTTTTTTTTTTTTTTTTTTTTTTTTTTTTTTTTTTTTTTTTTTTTTTTTTTTTTTTTTTTTTTTTTTTTTTTTTTTTTTTTTTTTTTTTTTTTTTTTTTTTTTTTTTTTTTTTTTTTTTTTTTTTTTTTTTTTTTTTTTTTTTTTTTTTTTTTTTTTTTTTTTTTTTTTTTTTTTTTTTTTTTTTTTTTTTTTTTTTTTTTTTTTTTTTTTTTTTTTTTTTTTTTTTTTTTTTTTTTTTTTTTTTTTTTTTTTTTTTTTTTTTTTTTTTTTTTTTTTTTTTTTTTTTTTTTTTTTTTTTTTTTTTTTTTTTTTTTTTTTTTTTTTTTTTTTTTTTTTTTTTTTTTTTTTTTTTTTTTTTTTTTTTTTTTTTTTTTTTTTTTTTTTTTTTTTTTTTTTTTTTTTTTTTTTTTTTTTTTTTTTTTTTTTTTTTTTTTTTTTTTTTTTTTTTTTTTTTTTTTTTTTTTTTTTTTTTTTTTTTTTTTTTTTTTTTTTTTTTTTTTTTTTTTTTTTTTTTTTTTTTTTTTTTTTTTTTTTTTTTTTTTTTTTTTTTTTTTTTTTTTTTTTTTTTTTTTTTTTTTTTTTTTTTTTTTTTTTTTTTTTTTTTTTTTTTTTTTTTTTTTTTTTTTTTTTTTTTTTTTTTTTTTTTTTTTTTTTTTTTTTTTTTTTTTTTTTTTTTTTTTTTTTTTTTTTTTTTTTTTTTTTTTTTTTTTTTTTTTTTTTTTTTTTTTTTTTTTTTTTTTTTTTTTTTTTTTTTTTTTTTTTTTTTTTTTTTTTTTTTTTTTTTTTTTTTTTTTTTTTTTTTTTTTTTTTTTTTTTTTTTTTTTTTTTTTTTTTTTTTTTTTTTTTTTTTTTTTTTTTTTTTTTTTTTTTTTTTTTTTTTTTTTTTTTTTTTTTTTTTTTTTTTTTTTTTTTTTTTTTTTTTTTTTTTTTTTTTTTTTTTTTTTTTTTTTTTTTTTTTTTTTTTTTTTTTTTTTTTTTTTTTTTTTTTTTTTTTTTTTTTTTTTTTTTTTTTTTTTTTTTTTTTTTTTTTTTTTTTTTTTTTTTTTTTTTTTTTTTTTTTTTTTTTTTTTTTTTTTTTTTTTTTTTTTTTTTTTTTTTTTTTTTTTTTTTTTTTTTTTTTTTTTTTTTTTTTTTTTTTTTTTTTTTTTTTTTTTTTTTTTTTTTTTTTTTTTTTTTTTTTTTTTTTTTTTTTTTTTTTTTTTTTTTTTTTTTTTTTTTTTTTTTTTTTTTTTTTTTTTTTTTTTTTTTTTTTTTTTTTTTTTTTTTTTTTTTTTTTTTTTTTTTTTTTTTTTTTTTTTTTTTTTTTTTTTTTTTTTTTTTTTTTTTTTTTTTTTTTTTT
>NW_026561839.1:0-7549 GCF_028858705.1 Grus americana | reverse complement strand
TTTTGGATGCCTAAAGGAGCCTGCAGCTCCAGGGTTAGTAGGGCTGTGAATGGGCCCATGGTAGAGGTTTCAGCAAAGACACAGCATTCGGGGCTGGCAGGTTTCGCCTGGGAGCAGGGCCCAGACGGTTGCAGTTTTGAGGCTTGAATCTCCAAAATGGCTAGAGAGCCGCTCCTTCACATGTCGGAGTGTTTGGATGCCTAAAGGAGCCTGCCGCTCCAGAATTTTTAGGGCTGTGAATGGGGCCATGGTAGAGGTGCCAGGAAAGAAGAGCCATTCAGGGCTGGCAGGTTTCGCCCTGGAGCAGGGCCCGGACGTTTGCAGTTTTGACGGTCGCAGGCGGGCAAAGGACAGAGAGCTGCTAAGAGGCATGGCGGAGTTTTTGGATGCCTAAAGGAGGCTGCAGCTTCAGGGTTAGTAGGGCTGTGAATGGGGCCATGGTAGAGGTTTCAGGAAAGACACAGCATTCGGGGCTGGCAGGTTTTGCCTGGGAGCAGGGCCCGGACGTTAGCAGTTTTGACGGCTGAAGTGAGGCAACGGACAGCGATCCGCTTCATCTCACGTCGGAGTTTTTGGATGCCTAAAGGAGCCTGCAGCTCCAGAATTTTTAGGGCTGTGAATGGGGCCATGGTAGAGGTTTCAGGAAAGACACAGCATTCGGGGCTGGCAGGTTTCGCCTGGGAGCAGGGCCCGGACGTTTTCAATTTTGACGGTCGCAGGGGGGGCAACGGACAGAGAGCTGCTCCTTCGCATGTCGTAGTTTTTGGCTGCCTAAAGGAGCCTGCAGCCTCAGCGTTAGTAGGGCTGTGAATGGAGCAATGGTAGAGGTTTCAGGAAAGACACAGCATTTGGGGCTGGCAGGTTTGGACTGGGTGCAGGGCCCGGACGTTTGCAGTTTTGACGGCTGAAGTGAGGCAACGGACAGCCATCCGCTTCATCGCACGTGTTAGTTTTTGGATGCCTAAAGGATCCTGCAGCTCCAGGGTTAGTAGAGATGTGAATGGGGCCATGGTAGAGGTTTCAGGAAAGACACAGCATTCGGGGCTGGCAGGTTTCGCCTGGGAGCAGGGCCCGGACATTTTCAATTTTGACGGTCGCAGGCAGGTAACGGACAGAGAGCTGCTCCTTCGCATGTCGTAGTTTTTGGCTGCCTAAAGGAGCCTGCAGCTCCAGGGTTAGGAGGGCTGTGAATTGAGCAATGGTAGAGGTTTCAGGAAAGACACAGCATTTGGGGCTGGCAGGTTTCGCCTGGGAGCAGGGCCCGGAAATTAGCAGTTTTGACGGCTGAAGTGAGGCAACGGACAGCGATCCGCTTCATCGCACGTGTTAGTTTTTGGATGCCTAAAGGATCCTGCAGCTCCAGGGTTAGGAGGGCTGTGAATGGGGCCATGGTAGAGGTTTCAGCAAAGACACAGCATTCGGGGCTGGCAGGTTTCGCCTGGGAGCAGGGCCCGGACGGTTGCAGTTTTGAGGCTTGAATCTCGAAAATGGCTAGAGAGCTGCTAAGACGCGTGTCGGAGTTTTTAGATGCCTAAAGGAGGCTGCAGCTCCAGGGTTAGGAGGGCTGTGAATTGAGCAATGGTAGAGGTTTCAGGAAAGACACAGCATTCGGGGCTGGCATTTTTTGCCTGGGAGCAGGGCCCAGACGTATGCAGTTTTGAAGCTTGAATCTCGAAAATGGCTAGAGAGCTGCTAAGACGTATGTTGGAGTTTTTGGATGCCTAAAGGAGCCTGCAGCTCCAGGGTTAGTAGGGCTGTGAATGGGGCCATGGTAGAGGTTTCAGCAAAGACACAGCATTCGGGGCTGGCAGGTTTCGCCTAGGAGCAGGGCCTGGACGTTAGCAGTTTTGACGGCTGAAGTGAGGCAACGGACAGCGATCCGCTTCATCTCACGTCGGAGTTTTTGGATGCCTAAAGGAGCCTGCAGCTCCAGAATTTTTAGGGCTGTGAATGGGGCCATGGTAGAGGTTTCAGGAAAGACACAGCATTCGGGGCTGGCAGGTTTCGCCTGGGAGCAGGGCCCAGACGTTTGCAGTTTTGAGGTTTGAATCTCCAAAATGGATAGACAGCTGCTAAGACGTATGTCAGAGTTTTTGGATGCCTAAAGGAGCGTGCAGCTCCAGGGTTAGTAGGGCTGTGAATGGGGCCATGGTAGAGGTTTCAGGAAAGACACAGCATTTGGGGCTGACAGGTTTTGCCTTGGTGCAGGGCCCAGACGTTTGCAGTTTTGAGGCTTGAATCTGGAAAATGGCCACAGAGCAGCTAAGATGCATGTCGGAGTTTTTGGATGCCTAAAGCTGCGTGCCGCTCCAGAATTCTTAGGGCTGCCAATGGGGCTATGGTAGAGGTTTCAGCAAAGACACAGCATTCGGGGCTGACAGGTTTCGCCTGGGAGCAGGGCCCAGACGTTTGCAGTTTTGAGGCTTGAATCTCGAAAATGGCTAAAGAGCTGCTAAGACGTATGTCGGAGTTTTTGGATGCCTAAAGGAGCCTGCAGCTCCAGGGTTAGTAGGGCTGTGAATGGGGCCATGGTAGAGGTTTCAGGAAAGACACAGCATTCGGGGCTGGCAGGTTTGGCCTGGGAGCAGGGCCCGGACGTTTTCAATTTTGACGGTCGCAGGGGGGCAACGGACAGAGAGCTGCTCCTTCGCAGGTCGTAGTTTTTGGCTGCCTATAGGAGCCTGCAGCTCCAGGGTTAGTAGAGATGTGAATGGGGCCATGGTAGAGGTTTCAGCAAAGACACAGCATTCGGGGCTGGCAGGTTTCGCCTGGGAGCAGGGCCCGGACGGTTGCAGTTTTGAGGCTTGAATCTCCAAAATGGCTAGAGAGCCGCTCCTTCACATGTCGGAGTGTTTGGATGCCTAAAGGAGCCTGCCGCTGCAGAATTTTTAGGGCTGTGAATGGGGCCATGGTAGAGGTTTCAGGAAAGAAGAGCCATTCAGGGCTGGCAGGTTTCGCCCTGGAGCAGGGCCCGGACGTTTGCAGTTTTGACGGTCGCAGGCGGGCAAAGGACAGAGAGCTGCTAAGAGGCATGGCGGAGTTTTTGGATGCCTAAAGGAGGCTGCAGCTTCAGGGTTAGTAGGGCTGTGAATGGGGCCATGGTAGAGGTTTCAGGAAAGAATAACCACTCGGGGCTGGCAGGTTTTGCCTGGGAGCAGGGCCCGGAAGTTAGCAGTTTTGACGGCTGAAGTGAGGCAACGGACAGCGATCCGCTTCATCTCACGTCGGAGTTTTTGGATGCCTAAAGGAGCCTGCAGCTCCAGAATTTTTAGGGCTGTGAATGGGGCCATGGTAGAGGTTTCAGGAAAGACACAGCATTCGGGGCTGGCAGGTTTCGCCTGGGAGCAGGGCCCGGACGTTTTCAATTTTGACGGTCGCAGGGGGGGCAACGGACAGAGAGCTGCTCCTTCGCATGTCGTAGTTTTTGGCTGCCTAAAGGAGCCTGCAGCCTCAGCGTTAGTAGGGCTGTGAATTGAGCAATGGTAGAGGTTTCAGGAAAGACACAGCATTTGGGGCTGGCAGGTTTGGACTGGGTGCAGGGCCCGGACGTTTGCAGTTTTGACGGCTGAAGTGAGGCAACGGACAGCCATCCGCTTCATCGCACGTGTTAGTTTTTGGATGCCTAAAGGATCCTGCAGCTCCAGGGTTAGTAGAGCTGTGAATGGGGCCATGGTAGAGGTTTCAGCAAAGACACAGCATCGGGGCTGGCAGGTTTCGCCTGGGAGCAGGTCCCGGAAATTAGCAGTTTTGACGGCTGAAGTGAGGCAACGGACAGCGATCCGCTTCATCTCACGTCGGAGTTTTTGGATGCCTAAAGGATCCTGCAGCTCCAGGGTTAGTAGGGCTGTGAATGGGGCCATGGTAGAGGTTTCAGGAAAGACACAGCATTCGGGGCTGGCAGGTTTCGCCTGGGAGCAGGGCCCAGACGTTTGCAGTTTTGAGGCTTGAATCTCAAAAATGGCTAGAGAGCTGGTAAGACGTATGTTGGAGTTTTTGGATGCCTAAAGGAGCGTGCAGCTCCAGGGTTAGTAGGGCTGTGAATGGAGCAATGGTAGAGGTTTCAGGAAAGACACAGCATTTGGGGCTGGCAGGTTTCGCCTGGGAGCAGGGCCCGGAAATTAGCAGTTTTGACGGCTGAAGTGAGGCAACGGACAGCGATCCGCTTCATCGCACGTGTTAGTTTTTGGATGCCTAAAGGATCCTGCAGCTCCAGGGTTAGGAGGGCTGTGAATGGGGCCATGGTAGAGGTTTCAGCAAAGACACAGCATTCGGGGCTGGCAGGTTTCGCCTGGGAGCAGGGCCCGGACGGTTGCAGTTTTGAGGCTTGAATCTCGAAAATGGCTAGAGAGCTGCTAAGACGCGTGTCGGAGTTTTTAGATGCCTAAAGGAGGCTGCAGCTCCAGGGTTAGGAGGGCTGTGAATTGAGCAATGGTAGAGGTTTCAGGAAAGACACAGCATTCGGGGCTGGCATTTTTTGCCTGGGAGCAGGGCCCAGACGTATGCAGTTTTGAAGCTTGAATCTCGAAAATGGCTAGAGAGCTGCTAAGACGTATGTTGGAGTTTTTGGATGCCTAAAGGAGCCTGCAGCTCCAGGGTTAGTAGGGCTGTGAATGGGGCCATGGTAGAGGTTTCAGCAAAGACACAGCATTCGGGGCTGGCAGGTTTCGCCTAGGAGCAGGGCCTGGACGTTAGCAGTTTTGACGGCTGAAGTGAGGCAACGGACAGCGATCCGCTTCATCTCACGTCGGAGTTTTTGGATGCCTAAAGGAGCCTGCAGCTCCAGAATTTTTAGGGCTGTGAATGGGGCCATGGTAGAGGTTTCAGGAAAGACACAGCATTCGGGGCTGGCAGGTTTCGCCTGGGAGCAGGGCCCAGACGTTTGCAGTTTTGAGGTTTGAATCTCCAAAATGGATAGACAGCTGCTAAGACGTATGTCAGAGTTTTTGGATGCCTAAAGGAGCGTGCAGCTCCAGGGTTAGTAGGGCTGTGAATGGGGCCATGGTAGAGGTTTCAGGAAAGACACAGCATTTGGGGCTGACAGGTTTTGCCTTGGTGCAGGGCCCAGACGTTTGCAGTTTTGAGGCTTGAATCTGGAAAATGGCCACAGAGCAGCTAAGATGCATGTCGGAGTTTTTGGATGCCTAAAGCTGCGTGCCGCTCCAGAATTCTTAGGGCTGCCAATGGGGCTATGGTAGAGGTTTCAGCAAAGACACAGCATTCGGGGCTGACAGGTTTCGCCTGGGAGCAGGGCCCAGACGTTTGCAGTTTTGAGGCTTGAATCTCGAAAATGGCTAAAGAGCTGCTAAGACGTATGTCGGAGTTTTTGGATGCCTAAAGGAGCCTGCAGCTCCAGGGTTAGTAGGGCTGTGAATGGGGCCATGGTAGAGGTTTCAGGAAAGACACAGCATTCGGGGCTGGCAGGTTTGGCCTGGGAGCAGGGCCCGGACGTTTTCAATTTTGACGGTCGCAGGGGGGCAACGGACAGAGAGCTGCTCCTTCGCAGGTCGTAGTTTTTGGCTGCCTATAGGAGCCTGCAGCTCCAGGGTTAGTAGAGATGTGAATGGGGCCATGGTAGAGGTTTCAGCAAAGACACAGCATTCGGGGCTGGCAGGTTTCGCCTGGGAGCAGGGCCCGGACGGTTGCAGTTTTGAGGCTTGAATCTCCAAAATGGCTAGAGAGCCGCTCCTTCACATGTCGGAGTGTTTGGATGCCTAAAGGAGCCTGCAGCTGCAGAATTTTTAGGGCTGTGAATGGGGCCATGGTAGAGGTGCCAGGAAAGAAGAGCCATTCGGGGCTGGCAGGTTTCGCCCTGGAGCAGGGCCCGGACGTTTGCAGTTTTGACGGTCGCAGGCGGGCAAAGGACAGAGAGCTGCTAAGAGGCATGGCGGAGTTTTTGGATGCCTAAAGGAGGCTGCAGCTTCAGGGTTAGTAGGGCTGTGAATGGGGCCATGGTAGAGGTTTCAGGAAAGAATAACCACTCGGGGCTGGCAGGTTTTGCCTGGGAGCAGGGCCCGGAAATTAGCAGTTTTGACGGCTGAAGTGAGGCAACGGACAGCGATCCGCTTCATCTCACGTCGGAGTTTTTGGATGCCTAAAGGAGCCTGCAGCTCCAGAATTTTTAGGGCTGTGAATGGGGCCATGGTAGAGGTTTCAGGAAAGACACAGCATTCGGGGCTGGCAGGTTTCGCCTGGGAGCAGGGCCCGGACGTTTGCAGTTTTGACGGTCGCAGGGGGGCAACGGACAGAGAGCTGCTCCTTCGCATGTCGTAGTTTTTGGATGCCTAAAGGAGCCTGCAGCTCCAGGGTTAGTAGGGCTGTGAATGGAGCAATGGTAGAGGTTTCAGGAAAGACACAGCATTTGGGGCTGGCAGGTTTCGCCTGGGTGCAGGGCCCGGACGTTTGCAGTTTTGACGGCTGAAGTGAGGCAACGGACAGCGATCCGCTTCATCGCACGTGTTAGTTTTTGGATGCCTAAAGGATCCTGCAGCTCCAGGGTTAGTAGGGCTGTGAATGGGGCCATGGTAGAGGTTTCAGGAAAGACACAGCATTCGGGGCTGGCAGGTTTCGCCTGGGAGCAGGGCCCGGACGTTTGCAGTTTTGAGGCTGAAGTGAGGCAACGGACAGAGAGCTGCTAAGACTCGTGTCGGAGTTTTTAGATGCCTAAAGGAGGCTGCAGCTCCAGGGTTAGGAGGGCTGTGAATGGAGCAATGGTAGAGGTTTCAGGAAAGACACAGCATTCGGGGCTGGCAGGTTTTGCCTGGGAGCAGGGCCCAGACGTATGCAGTTTTGAAGCTTGAATCTCGAAAATGGCTAGAGAGCTGCTAAGACGTATGTTGGAGTTTTTGGATGCCTAAAGGAGCCTGCAGCTCCAGGGTTAGTAGGGCTGTGAATGGGGCCATGGTAGAGGTTTCAGCAAAGACACAGCATTCGGGGCTGGCAGGTTTCGCCTAGGAGCAGGGCCTGGACGTTAGCAGTTTTGACGGCTGAAGTGAGGCAACGGACAGCGATCCGCTTCATCTCACGTCGGAGTTTTTGGATGCCTAAAGGAGCCTGCAGCTCCAGGGTTAGTAGGGCTGTGAATGGGGCCATGGTAGAGGTTTCAGGAAAGACACAGCATTCGGGGCTGGCAGGTTTCGCCTGGGAGCAGGGCCCGGACGTTTGCAGTTTTGACGGCTGAAGTGAGGCAACGGACAGCGAGCCGCTCCATCGCACGTCGGAGTTTTTGGATGCCTAAAGGAGCCTGCAGCTCCAGGGTTAGTAGGGCTGTGAATGGGGCCATGGTAGAGGTTTCAGGAAAGACACAGCATTCGGGGCTGGCAGGTTTCGCCTGGGAGCAGGGCCCAGACGTTTGCAGTTTTGAGGCTTGAATCTCGAAAATGGCTAGAGAGCTGCTAAGACGCATGTCGGAGTTTTTGGATGCCTAAAGGAGCGTGCAGCTCCAGGGTTATTAGGGCTGTGAATGGGGCCATGGTAGAGGTTTCAGGAAAGACACAGCATTCGGGGCTGGCAGGTTTCGCCTGGAGCAGGGCCTGGACATTTGCAGTTTTGA
>NW_026561838.1:0-8436 GCF_028858705.1 Grus americana | reverse complement strand
CTTTGCTGAAACCTCTACCATGGCCCCATTCACAGCCTTACTAACCCTTGAGATGCAGCTCCTTTAGGCATCCAAAAACTCCGACGTGCGACCGAGCTGCTAGCTGTCCTTCGGCGGCATTTGGCCGTCAAAACTGCAAATGTCCGGCCCTGCTCCCAGGCGAAACCTGCCAGCCCCGAATGGTTATGCTTTGCTGAAACCTCTACCATGGCCCCATTCACAGCCCTACTAACCCTGGAGCTGCACGCTCCTTTAGGCAGCCAAAAACTCCGACGTGCGACCTTAGCAGCTCGCTAGCCATTTTCGAGATTCAAGCCTCAAAACTGCAAACGTCCGGCCCTGCTCCCAGGCGAAACCTGCCAGCCCCGAATGCGGTGTCTTTCCTGAAACCTCTACCATGGCCCCATTCACAGCCTACTAACCCTTGAGATGCAGGCTCCTTTAGGCAGCCAAAAACTCCGACGTGCGACCGAGCGGCTCGCTGTCCATCGCGGCATTTGGCCGTCAAAACTGCAAAATATCCGGGCCCTGCTCCCAGGCGAAACCTGCCAGCCCCGAATGGTTATGCTTTCTGAAACCTCTACCATGGCCCCATTCACAGCCCTACTAACCCTGGAGCTGCACGCTCCTTTAGGCAGCCAAAAACTCCGACGTGCGACCTTAGCAGCTCTCTAGCCATTTCGAGATTCAAGCCTCAAAACTGCAAACGTCCGGGCCCTGCTCCCAGGCGAAACCTGCCAGCCCCGAATGCGTGTCTTTCCTGAAACCTCTACCATGGCCCCATTCACAGCCTTACTAAGCCTTGAGATGCAGGCTCCTTTAGGCAGCCAAAAACTCCGACGTGCGACCGAGCGGCTCGCTGTCCTTCGGCGGCATTTGGCCGTCAAAACTGCAAAATGTCCGGGGCCTGCTCCCAGGCGAAACCTGCCAGCCCCGAATGGTTATGCTTTGCTGAAACCTCTACCATGGCCCCATTCACAGCCCTACTAACCCTGGAGCTGCACGCTCCTTTAGGCAGCCAAAAACTCCGACGTGCGTCTTAGCAGCTCTCTAGCCATTTCGAGATTCAAGCCTCAAAACTGCAAACGTCCGGGGCCTGCTCCCAGGCGAAACCTGCCAGCCCGAATGGTGTGTCTTTCCTGAAACCTCTACCATGGCCCCATTCACAGCCCTACTAACCCTGGAGATGCAGGCTCCTTTAGGCAGCCAAAAACTCCGACGTGCGACCGAGCGGCTCGCTCTCCATCTCTCACATTCGGCCGTCAAAACTGCAAATATCCGGGCCCTGCTCCCAGGCGAAACCTGCCAGCCCCGAATGCTGTGTCTTTCCTGAAACCTCTACCATGGCCCCATTCACAGCCTTACTAAGCCTTGAGATGCAGGCTCCTTTAGGCAGCCAAAAACTCCGACGTGCGACCGAGCGGCTCGCTGTCCTTCGGCGGCATTTGGCCGTCAAAACTGCAAAATGTCCGTGGCCTGCTCCCAGGCGAAACCTGCCAGCCCCGAATGGTTATGCTTTGCTGAAACCTCTACCATGGCCCCATTCACAGCCCTACTAACCCTGGAGCTGCACGCTCCTTTAGGCAGCCAAAAACTCCGACGTGCGACTTAGCAGCTCTCTAGCCATTTTCGAGATTCAAGCCTCAAAACTGCAAACGTCCGGGGCCTGCTCCCAGGCGAAACCTGCCAGCCCCGAATGGTTATGCTTTCCTGAAACCTCTACCATGGCCCCATTCACAGCCCTACTAACCCTGGAGCTGCAGGCTCCTTTAGGCAGCCAAAAACTCCGACGTGCGACCGAGCGGCTCGCTGTCCTTCTCTCATTCGGCCGTCAAAACTGCAAATATCCGGGCCCTGCTCCCAGGCGAAACCTGCCAGCCCCGAATGCTGTGTCTTTCCTGAAACCTCTACCATGGCCCCATTCACAGCCCTACTAACCCTGGAGCTGCACGCTCCTTTAGGCAGCCAAAAACTCCGACGTGCACCTTAGCAGCTCTCTAGCCATTTTCGAGATTCAAGCCTCAAAACTGCAAACGTCCGGGGCCTGCTCCCAGGCGAAACCTGCCAGCCCCGAATGCTGTGTCTTTCCTGAAACCTCTACCATGGCCCCATTCACAGCCTTACTAAGCCTTGAGATGCAGGCTCCTTTAGGCAGCCAAAAACTCCGACGTGCGACCGAGCGGCTCGCTGTCCTTCGGCGGCATTTGGCCGTCAAAACTGCAAAATATCCGGGGCCTGCTCCCAGGCGAAACCTGCCAGCCCCGAATGGTTATGCTTTGCTGAAACCTCTACCATGGCCCCATTCACAGCCCTACTAACCCTGGAGCTGCACGCTCCTTTAGGCAGCCAAAAACTCCGACGTGCGTCTTAGCAGCTCTCTAGCCATTTTCGAGATTCAAGCCTCAAAACTGCAAACGTCCGGGGCCTGCTCCCAGGCAAAACCTGCCAGCCCCGAATGCTGTGTCTTTCCTGAAACCTCTACCATGGCCCCATTCACAGCCCTACTAACCCTGGAGCTGCACGCTCCTTTAGGCAGCCAAAAACTCCGACGTGCGACCTAGCAGCTCTCCAGCCATTTTCGAGATTCAAGCCTCAAAACTGCAAACGTCCGGGCCCTGCTCCCAGGCGAAACCTGCCAGCCCCGAATGCTGTGTCTTTCCTGAAACCTCTACCATGGCCCCATTCACAGCCTTACTAAGCCTTGAGATGCAGGCTCCTTTAGGCAGCCAAAAACTCCGACGTGCGACCGAGCGGCTCGCTGTCCTTCGGCGGCATTTGGCCGTCAAAACTGCAAAATGTCCGGGCCCTGCTCCCAGGCGAAACCTGCCAGCCCCGAATGGTTATGCTTTGCTGAAACCTCTACCATGGCCCCATTCACAGCCCTACTAACCCTGGAGCTGCACGCTCCTTTAGGCAGCCAAAAACTCCGACGTGCGTCTTAGCAGCTCTCTAGCCATTTTCGAGATTCAAGCCTCAAAACTGCAAACGTCCGGGCCCTGCTCCCAGGCGAAACCTGCCAGCCCCGAATGCTGTGTCTTTCCTGAAACCTCTACCATGGCCCCATTCACAGCCCTACTAACCCTGGAGCTGCAGGCTCCTTTAGGCAGCCAAAAACTCCGACGTGCGACCGAGCAGCTCTCTAGCCATTTTCGAGATTCAAGCCTCAAAACTGCAAACGTCCGGGCCCTGCTCCCAGGCGAAACCTGCCAGCCCCGAATGCTGTGTCTTTCCTGAAACCTCTACCATGGCCCCATTCACAGCCTTACTAAGCCTTGAGATGCAGGCTCCTTTAGGCAGCCAAAAACTCCGACGTGCGACCGAGCGGCTCGCTGTCCTTCGGCGGCATTTGGCCGTCAAAACTGCAAAATGTCCGGGGCCTGCTCCCAGGCGAAACCTGCCAGCCCCGAATGCTGTGTCTTTCCTGAAACCTCTACCATGGCCCCATTCACAGCCCTACTAACCCTGGAGCTGCACGCTCCTTTAGGCAGCCAAAAACTCCGACGTGCGACCGAGCGCTCTCTCTCCATTTTCGAGATTCGGCCGTCTAAACTGCAAATATCCGGGCCCTGCTCCCAGGCGAAACCTGTCAGCCCCGAATGCTGTGTCTTTCCTGAAACCTCTACCATGGCCCCATTCACAGCCTTACTAACCTTGAGATGCAGGCTCCTTTAGGCAGCCAAAAACTCCGACGTGCGACCGAGCGGCTCGCTCTCCATCTCTCACCTTCGGCCGTCAAACTGCAAATATCCAGGCCCTGCTCCCAGGCGAAACCTGCCAGCCCCGAATGCGGTGTCTTTCCTGAAACCTCTACCATGGCCCCATTCACAGCCTTACTAACCTTGAGATGCAGGCTCCTTTAGGCAGCCAAAAACTCCGACGTGCGACCCGAGCGGCTCGCTGTCCTTCGGCGGCATTTGGCCGTCAAAACTGCAAAATGTCCGGGCCCTGCTCCCAGGCGAAACCTGCCAGCCCCGAATGGTTATGCTTTGCTGAAACCTCTACCATGGCCCCATTCACAGCCCTACTAACCCTGGAGCTGCACGCTCCTTTAGGCAGCCAAAAACTCCGACGTGCGACCTAGCGGCTCGCTCTCCATATAACACATTCGGCCTCAAAACTGCAAACGTCCGGGCCCTGCTCCCAGGCGAAACCTGCCAGCCCCGAATGCGGTGTCTTTCCTGAAACCTCTACCATGGCCCCATTCACAGCCTTACTAAGCCTTGAGATGCAGGCTCCTTTAGGCATCCAAAAACTCCGACGTGCGACCGAGCGGCTCGCTGTCCTTCGGCGGCATTTGGCCGTCAAAACTGCAAAATATCCAGGCCCTGCTCCCAGGCGAAACCTGCCAGCCCCGAATGGTGTTTTTTCCTGAAACCTCTACCATGGCCCCATTCACAGCCTTACTAAGCCTTGAGATGCAGGCTCCTTTAGGCAGCCAAAAACTCCGACGTGCGACCGAGCGGCTCGCTGTCCTTCGGCGGCATTTGGCCGTCAAAACTGCAAAATGTCCGGCCTGCTCCCAGGCGAAACCTGCCAGCCCCGAATGGTTATGCTTTCTGAAACCTCTACCATGGCCCCATTCACAGCCCTACTAACCCTGGAGCTGCAGGCTCCTCTAGGCATCCAAAAACTCCGACATACGCCTTAGCAGCTCTCTAGCAATTTTCGAGATTCAAACCTCAAAACTGCAAACGTCCGGGCCCTGCTCCCAGGCGAAACCTGCCAGCCCCGAA
Source organism: Grus americana (assembly GCF_028858705.1). Taxonomy (NCBI): domain Eukaryota; kingdom Metazoa; phylum Chordata; class Aves; order Gruiformes; family Gruidae; genus Grus; species Grus americana. Next base: position 3,703 of record NW_026561838.1, on the reverse strand, counting down.
TGCTGTGTCTTTCCTGAAACCTCTACCATTGGCCCATTCACAGCCTGAGTAACCTTGGAGCTGCAGGCTCCTTTAGGCAGCCAAAAACTCCGACGTGCGACCGAGCGGCTCGCTGTCCTCGGCGGCATTTGGCCGTCAAAACTGCAAAATATCCGGGCCTGCTCCCAGGCGAAACCTGCCAGCCCCGAATGGTTGTCTTTCCTGAAACCTCTACCATGGCCCCATTCACAGCCCTACTAACCCTGGAGCTGCAGGCTCCTTTAGGCAGCCAAAAACTCCGACATGCGTCTTAGCAGCTCTCCAGCCATTTTCGAGATTCAAGCCTCAAAACTGCAAACGTCCAGGCCCTGCTCCCAGGCGAAACCTGCCAGCCCCGAATGCTGTGTCTTTCCTGAAACCTCTACCATGGCCCCATTCACAGCCTACTAAGCCTTGAGATGCAGGCTCCTTTAGGCAGCCAAAAACTCCGACGTGCGACCGAGCGGCTCGCTGTCCTTCGGCGGCATTTGGCCGTCAAAACTGCAAAATCTCTGGGGCCTGCTCCCAGGCGAAACCTGCCAGCCCCGAATGGTTATGCTTTGCTGAAACCTCTACCATGGCCCCATTCACAGCCCTACTAACCCTGGAGCTGCACGCTCCTTTAGGCATCCAAAAACTCCGACGTGCGACTTAGCAGCTCTCTAGCCATTTCGAGATTCAAGCCTCAAAACTGCAAACGTCCGGGCCCTGCTCCCAGGCGAAACCTGCCAGCCCCGAATGGCTGTGTCTTTCCTGAAACCTCTACCATGGCCCCATTCACAGCCCTACTAACCCTGGAGCTGCAGGCTCCTTTAGGCAGCCAAAAACTCCGACGTGCGACCGAGCGGCTCGCTCTCCATTTCTCACATTCGGCCGTCAAAACTGCAAACGTCCGGGCCCTGCTCCCAGGCGAAACCTGCCAGCCCCGAATGCGGTGTCTTTCCTGAAACCTCTACCATGGCCCCATTCACAGCCTTACTAAGCCTTGAGATGCAGGCTCCTTTAGGCAGCCAAAAACTCCGACGTGCGACCGAGCGGCTCGCTGTCCTTCGGCGGCATTTGGCCGTCAAAACTGCAAATGTCCGGGCCCTGCTCCCAGGCGAAACCTGCCAGCCCCGAATGGTTATGCTTTGCTGAAACCTCTACCATGGCCCCATTCACAGCCCTACTAACCCTGGAGCTGCAGGCTCCTTTAGGCAGCCAAAAACTCCGACGTGCGACTTAGCAGCTCTCTAGCCATTTTCGAGATTCAAGCCTCAAAACTGCAAACGTCCAGGGCCTGCTCCCAGGCGAAACCTGCCAGCCCCGAATGCTGTGTCTTTCCTGAAACCTCTACCATGGCCCCATTCACAGCCCTACTAACCCTGGAGCTGCACGCTCCTTTAGGCAGCCAAAAACTCCGACGTGCGACCTAGCAGCTCTCTAGCCATTTTCGAGATTCAAGCCTCAAAACTGCAAACGTCCGGGCCCTGCTCCCAGGCGAAACCTGCCAGCCCCGAATGCTGTGTCTTTCCTGAAACCTCTACCATGGCCCCATTCACAGCCTTACTAAGCCTTGAGATGCAGGCTCCTTTAGGCAGCCAAAAACTCCGACGTGCGACCGAGCGGCTCGCTGTCCTTCGGCGGCATTTGGCCGTCAAAACTGCAAAATATCCAGGCCCTGCTCCCAGGCGAAACCTGCCAGCCCCGAATGGTTATGCTTTGCTGAAACCTCTACCATGGCCCCATTCACAGCCCTACTAACCCTGGAGCTGCACGCTCCTTTAGGCAGCCAAAAACTCCGACATGCGACTTAGCAGCTCTCTAGCCATTTTCGAGATTCAAGCCTCAAAACTGCAAAAGTCCGGCCCTGCTCCCAGGCGAAACCTGCCAGCCCCGAATGCTGTGTCTTTCCTGAAACCTCTACCATGGCCCCATTCACAGCCCTACTAACCCTGGAGCTGCAGCTCCTTTAGGCAGCCAAAAACTCCGACGTGCGACCGAGCGGCTCGCTCTCCATCTCTCAGATTCGGCCGTCAAAACTGCAAACGTCCGGGCCCTGCTCCCAGGCGAAACCTGCCAGCCCCGAATGCGTGTCTTTCCTGAAACCTCTACCATGGCCCCATTCACAGCCTTACTAAGCCTTGAGATGCAGGCTCCTTTAGGCAGCCAAAAACTCCGACGTGCGACCGAGCGGCTCGCTGTCCTTCGGCGGCATTTGGCCGTCAAAACTGCAAAATGTCCGGGCCTGCTCCCAGGCGAAACCTGCCAGCCCCGAATGGTTATGCTTTGCTGAAACCTCTACCATGGCCCCATTCACAGCCCTACTAACCCTGGAGCTGCACGCTCCTTTAGGCAGCCAAAAACTCCGACGTGCGACTTAGCAGCTCTCTAGCCATTTCGAGATTCAAGCCTCAAAACTGCAAACGTCCGGGCCTGCTCCCAGGCGAAACCTGCCAGCCCCGAATGCTGTGTCTTTCCTGAAACCTCTACCATGGCCCCATTCACAGCCCTACTAACCCTGGAGCTGCAGGCTCCTTTAGGCAGCCAAAAACTCCGACGTGCGACCTAGCAGCTCTCCAGCCATTTTCGAGATTCAAGCCTCAAAACTGCAAACGTCCGGGCCCTGCTCCCAGGCGAAACCTGCCAGCCCCGAATGCGGTGTCTTTCCTGAAACCTCTACCATGGCCCCATTCACAGCCTTACTAAGCCTTGAGATGCAGGCTCCTTTAGGCAGCCAAAAACTCCGACGTGCGACCGAGCGGCTCGCTGTCCTTCGGCGGCATTTGGCCGTCAAAACTGCAAAATATCCGGGCCCTGCTCCCAGGCGAAACCTGCCAGCCCCGAATGGTTATGCTTTGCTGAAACCTCTACCATGGCCCCATTCACAGCCCTACTAACCCTGGAGCTGCACGCTCCTTTAGGCAGCCAAAAACTCCGACACGCGTCTTAGCAGCTCTCTAGCCATTTCGAGATTCAAGCCTCAAAACTGCAAACGTCCGGGGCCTGCTCCCAGGCGAAACCTGCCAGCCCCGAATGCTGTGTCTTTCCTGAAACCTCTACCATGGCCCCATTCACAGCCTTACTAACCCTGGAGATGCAGGCTCCTTTAGGCAGCCAAAAACTCCGACGTGCGACCGAGCGGCTCGCTGTCCTTCTCGGCATTTGGCCGTCAAAACTGCAAAATAACCAGGCCCTGCTCCCAGGCGAAACCTGCAAGCCCCGAATGCTATGCTTTCTGAAACCTCTACCATGGCCCCATTCACAGCCCTACTAACCCTGGAGCTGCACGCTCCTTTAGGCAGCCAAAAACTCCGACGTGCGACCTTAGCAGCTCTCTAGCCTTTCGAGATTCAAGCCTCAAAACTGCAAACGTCCGGGCCTGCTCCCAGGCGAAACCTGCCAGCCCCGAATGGTTTTTCTTTCCTGAAACCTCTACCATGGCCCCATTCACAGCCCTACTAACCTTGAGATGCAGGCTCCTTTAGGCAGCCAAAAACTCCGACGTGCGACCGAGCGGCTCGCTGTCCATTCGAGATTTGGCCGTCAAAACTGCAAAATATCCGGGCCCTGCTCCCAGGCGAAACCTGCCAGCCCCGAATTGTTATGCTTTGCTGAAACCTCTACCATGGCCCCATTCACAGCCCTACTAACCCTGGAGCTGCACGCTCCTTTAGGCAGCCAAAAACTCCGACGTGCGACCGAG
>NW_026561837.1:0-1851 GCF_028858705.1 Grus americana | reverse complement strand
CATGTCGGAGTTTTTGGATGCCTAAAGGAGCCTGCAGCTCCAGGGTTAGTAGGGCTGTGAATGGGGCCATGGTAGAGGTTTCAGGAAAGACACAGCATTCGGGGCTGGCAGGTTTCGCCTGGGAGCAGGGCCCGGACGTTTGCAGTTTTGACGGCTGAAGTGAGGCAACGGACAGCGATCCGCTTCATTGCACGTGTTAGTTTTTGGATGCCTAAAGGAGCCTGCAGCTCCAGGGTTAGTAGGGCTGTGAATGGGGCCATGGTAGAGGTTTCAGGAAAGAATAACCACTCGGGGCTGGCAGGTTTCGCCTGGGAGCAGGGCCCGGACGTTTGCAGTTTTGACGGCTGAAGTGAGGCAATGGACAGCGATCCGCTTCATCTCACGTGTTAGTTTTTGGATGCCTAAAGGAGCCTGCAGCTCCAGGGTTAGTAGGGCTGTGAATGGGGCCATGGTAGAGGTTTCAGGAAAGACACAGCATTCGGGGCTGGCAGGTTTCGCCTGGGAGCAGGGCCCAGACGTTTGCAGTTTTGAGGCTTGAATCTCAAAAATGGCTAGAGAGCTGCTAAGACGTATGTCGGAGTTTTTGGATGCCTAAAGGAGCCTGCAGCTCCAGGGTTAGTAGGGCTGTGAATGGGGCCATGGTAGAGGTTTCAGGAAAGACACAGCATTCGGGGCTGGCAGGTTTCGCCTGGGAGCAGGGCCCGGACGTTTGCAGTTTTGAGGCTTGAATCTCAAAAATGGCTAGAGAGCTGCTAAGATCGTATGTCGGAGTTTTTGGATGCCTAAAGGAGCCTGCAGCTCCAGGGTTAGTAGGGCTGTGAATGGGGCCATGGTAGAGGTTTCAGGAAAGACACAGCATTCGGGGCTGGCAGGTTTCGCCTGGGAGCAGGGCCCGGACGTTTGCAGTTTTGAGGCTTGAATCTCAAAAATGGCAGAGAGCTGCCAAGACGTATGTCGGAGTTTTTGGATGCCTAAAGGAGCCTGCAGCTCCAGGGTTAGTAGGGCTGTGAATGGGGCCATGGTAGAGGTTTCAGGAAAGACACAGCATTCGGGGCTGGCAGGTTTCGCCTGGGAGCAGGGCCCGGACGTTTGCAGTTTTGACGGCTTGAAGTGAGGCAATGGACAGAGAGCCGCTTCATCTCACGTCGCAGTTTTTGGCTGCCTAGAGGAGCCTGCAGCTCCAGGGTTAGTAGGGCTGTGAATGGGGCCATGGTAGAGGTTTCAGGAAAGACACAGCATTCGGGGCTGGCAGGTTTCGCCTGGGAGCAGGGCCCGGACGTTTGCAGTTTTGAGGCTTGAATCTCCAAAATGGCTAGAGAGCCGCTCCTTCACATGTCGGAGTTTTTGGATGCCTAAAGGAGCCTGCCGCTGCAGAATTTTTAGGGCTGTGAATGGGGCCATGGTAGAGGTGCCAGGAAAGAAGAGCATTCGGGCTGGCAGGTTTCGCCCTGGAGCAGGGCCCGGACGTTTGCAGTTTTGACGGGTCGCAGGCGGGCAAAGGACAGAGAGCTGCTAAGAGGCATGGCGGAGTTTTTGGATGCCTAAAGGAGGCTGCAGCTTCAGGGTTAGTAGGGCTGTGAATGGGCCATGGTAGAGGTTTCAGGAAAGAATAACCACTCGGGGCTGGCAGGTTTTGCCTGGGAGCAGGGCCCGGACGTTGCAGTTTTGGACGGCTGAAGTGAGGCAACGGACAGCGATCCGCTTCATCTCACGTCGGAGTTTTTGGATGCCTAAAGGAGCCTGCAGCTCCAGGAATTTTTAGGGCTGTGAATGGGGCCATGGTAGAGGTTTCAGGAAAGACACAGCATTCGGGGCTGGCAGGTTTCGCCTGGGAGCAGGGCCCGGACGTTT